>NC_054741.1:22725735-22990735 GCF_018143015.1 Lytechinus variegatus | reverse complement strand
GAAATTCAACAAATACCCCCAACATACCCAAAGTCCATTGACCCTAAATGACCTTTGACCTTGGTCATGTGACCTGAAACTCAGGCAGGATGTTCAGTAATACCTGATTAACCTTATGTCCAAGTTTCATGAACTAGGTCCATAGACTTTCTAAGTTATGATGACATTTCAAAAACTTAAGCTTAGGGTTAAGATTTCAATATTGATTCCCCCAACATGGTCTATAAAGTTCATTGACCCTAAATGACCTTGATCATGTCACATGATACTAAGGCAGGATGAATCAGTAATATTTGATTACCGTTATGTCCTAGTTTCATGAACTAGGTCCATATACTTTCTAAGTTATGATGTCACTTCAAAAACTTAACCTTAGGTTAAGATTTGATGTTGACGACGCCGCCGCCGCCGTCGGAAAAACGGCGCCTATAGTCTCGCTCTACTATGCAGGCAAGACAAAAACCAATAGGGGAAAACATGAAGATGTGATCGCGAATTTTGCGGGAATCTTTGGGCCACGCCGAGACATTCTCACTGTTAGATCGACTCCCTGGTTAGATTGCCGTTCCACATTTTTCCGCCATAGTTTTTAGTGACGGATACAATAACGAGCTAAAAGGCGGATGCACGAGTACTGGGTGTTTCTAAAAAAAGGTAACCGAAGTTTAAAGGTCAGCTACATCAAGAATACATGATTTATTCCTGTAATTTCAATATTACATAATCGAGTAACTCATCAACTTTAATTTGAAACCTTGCTGACGTCACAATTGTCACGGGTCAGAGTTATGGTCCATCGAAGGTGAAGTGTACAAAACCTACTTTTTCCAAGTGTTGGGTTTTTTTTTTTGTTTTTTTACAAGCAAGGAACCCACTTTGTTGTAAGGTTTTAGTTTTCCCCTGTAAATTTCAATGAAACTTACCCTTCTGATAACTATTTTTTGCGAGTGAATATTCCATAACTTGTGTCTAGCTGTAATTTTGGTTGAGCACATCCCTGGTGACTTACTAGCACATATTTAGCATAATGTATTTTCCTTCACATTTATACGATGCAATGACTAGAAGAGCAATGCAAGACATGTTATGCAGCGTCGACAAGGGAAGTACTGTGAAAACGTTGAAGGTGTTGGTACGATTAAAGGTAGGTATGAAAAACATGTTCAACAGAGATTGAAGCTAGGCAGTTGATACATAAATGCCAGTCACTCACAAAAAGTTTACAGAGGTAGCATTTCACTCAAATATGAAAGGAAAACTCTGATGAAACCAAAATTTTACAACAAAGTGGGTTTCGTGCATGTAGATTATAACTCAAACTTGGAAAAAGTAGGTTTGTACCCTTCGCCTTTGATGTACCATGACTCTGTGACCCGTGACAGTTGTGACGCAAGAAAGGTGTCAAATCAAAGTTGACGAGTTACTCAGTAACGTAAAATAGAAATAACAAGCATAACTTATGAAATTTTGATATAGCTAACCTTTGAACTTCGGTTACCTTTTTTTTTAGAAACACCACTCTAGAATGAGGAATCAGCGGTACAATATATTTTTACTATTTTAGGTCTTTAATCACTTTAATATCGGTAGTAAAACTCGTTCGATCTATGCCATCGGATTGTGCGGAAGGTCCCGTGAAGGTAACCTTCAAAAGGTGACTTTCAACGGGACAAAAGTAAAGTGATCATTCCATGCCCCGCAGACGTGATTTCTTCAACTATCTATCTGCTAAATGTTTAGCATTGATTTCATCAATATCATTTTTTTTTAGTCCGACCGTGATCCCGGCGTTGCCGCCAACATCTATAAAAACTCCGAAATCTTCCCATCATCACACGTATCTCTAAGAATCTCGTAACTAGAAGTTACGAGATAAAATTTGATATAATTCGTTCCTCCTAAATAATTTTGGCTCCTTTTGAACTTGTTTCGACGCTTTCGCCCTTTAAACAGTTGATAAATTCTTTCCAAACTCTTTTATAAGACAGTGGTAACTTTCAATAGAAGATAACACTAGACACTCCGATATAAAAGAGAGATATATGGAATGAATCGGGTATAAATGGGTTCTCTATTTTACTATCTTTTTTTTCCCGTTTTTTGCATGTTACAAAAGGGTGGGGCTATAATGACCCCTGTCTCCATTCCTCCGGATGTACGGGTGTGTTTTAATATTCCTTTTTTTGTTCTCTATTGCTGTATTATATTCTCGAAGTTCTTTCAGTGAATTGGAAAAAGGTATGGATCAATTGAATTGAGTTATTTGATTTATAAATTTATGTATATAATTTCATACATTTTTAATGTATGTATTACTGATTAAGTTATTATGATGCAATATTTATGATGTCATGACATCTACGAAGTCATTTTATTTTATATTGACTGGAAAAACAAAATTAGTGATGCACAGTAATATCAGTTACTTTCACCGATTAGCCGACTTCACCTCTTGCCTTTCTTATACAAATATTGATACAAAATACTGCCTCTCGGTCTGACACGAACAATGGATCTGTCTACCTGATTACACTTATCTGCTTTATTTCTTTTTATCCTAGATTGACTCGACGAAGTGCCAAGATGTCTTTGCAGATCGATTACTACGGCAGCTAAAACAACAGACTTCCATTACGACTGCTCTAATTATATTTCAATTGCCCAAATAAGGAGCGGAATCCTTGCAGAACAGGCGTTTTCCTTCCTCCATTCTTTCTGTCGCAGAAAAAAATAACGCAGGGTTGGATAATAAAATCCAGATTCTTTGCCCGAAAGCATGGAATATTGCGATGAAACGATCACTGTCGCACAAAAAATAACGCAAGTTTGGATTATAAAAGCCAGATTCTTTGCCCGAAAGCATGGAATATTGGGATGAAACGATCACTTTCATACCACGACTAAAAAATCGTTACATTATCAGAGTTTGGTAAAATTCATTCAAGAAATTATTTGCCACAATAATATACAAAACAGAGCGGGCGATCACCATCAATAATAAACGTCTTTTGTAAAGAAATGTAACGGGTAGACTTAAAAAAACCTCGAATATGATGAACCAAGTAAAAAAATAAACATTCAAGCTTTATTTTGAGAGAGAGGGAGGGGCGAGATGCGGCAGTTGCCTCTGCATCTTGAGAAATGATCGATCTCCAAAATAACAATATGTACATCAGTCCTTTTAAATGGATGGTTTTAAGAGTCAAGTATTCCATCATTAAATTGTGATGATCAACTTCCTATTTTATAGGATTCATGTTTCAAGTTTGTCTTGAAACAATGTAACAAGGTCATGGATCAAAGCCTTGTATAGCAGGTTATACTTTGCGAATCTGATATCTCAAGTTACAAAATATCCAAATAAACTAATGATATATAGAACAAGAAATTAGAAATCTATTTAGAATACTGACACATTCAATCATTTTTATCTGGGAGAGATATTCCAAATGTATCTCGTTTGACGCCAATACTACGTTCTAATACGTGATACCAGAATATTTTTATATGAAGGCGGAAGGTGACACCCCCCTCGCCAAAAAGTTTTAATCATAGAGGGCATTTGTCATTAATTGCCCCCCCCCCAAAAAAAAAAAAGGGAGGGGCTAATACTACCCCTGGTAAAAGGATCGGAACAAAGAATGGCGATGGTAATACTAACCTCTGCAAAGCTGGACGACACCACCAAGGATGATAATCACCAAACCCGATACCTTAGCTGCGGTAAAGAACACCTGAACCCGGGTCGTCCATCGAACACTCACGCAGTTGAGATAGTAAATCGCACCTGTTAAATGGAATCGGTACGATATCAAGACACAATCGAGTGGTGGAATGGTGAGGTAGAAGGGCGTGGTGGGTTTGATGAGGTGGAAGGGTGCAATGTGGTAAAGGGTGGAAGATGGGTGTGACGCAGGGGTGAAGGGTGTGGTGTTTCAAAGGGGAGGTTTGTTCAGTGATAATGAAATGGGTGTAGTAGTACGGTAGAAGTGTCTGATAGAGGGGTGTACTGGTCGGGCGTCGGGGGGGGGGGGGTTGCGCTTCTACAATAAAAAAAAAATCGGAAGGATCACTAATTGACATATATCAAGGTTTGTGAATATATAACGTGGGACATGGGCAGATGCATGTAGGTTATTTTAACAAGTAAACTAAATAGGAGTTTGCGTAAATATTTTGGGTGAAACATCAGGAAGCAATACAGGAAAGGCATTGCAAAACAATAGGAAGATGGACAACCAATGAGATCGCCATGAATGGAATTTAAATATCAGCGTGTTGGAGATTCAATGCAGTTAAGGTCACATTTAAGGGTCAAGGGTCAAATCAATGAGCGAAGTTGAACGGTGATTCACGTGCAGATCGTGTGGGGACAACTAAGGTCAAAATGATATAACATGGTTAAAAGGATAAGTGGGAGGGCCCATTTCATGAAAGTTGTCAGCACTGACAAAGTTGTCTTTCTCCGACAGTTAGCATAAAAACAGTCAGAGGCAAGTGCCTCACAGCCAATCAAAACCAAGGATTTCACTGAAAGTGTCAGCGCTGACAATTTAAGTCAGTGCTGACAACTCTCATGAAACGCCCCAGATGGTTACCATAAATTGCAGGATCACAGACAAGGGTGTACTGCGGTCCACGAAAGTTGTTGGCTCTGACTAAACTTGCAAGTTTTGACGATTTCAGTAAAATCCTTGGTAACTGTCCAGAAAATGACAACTTGTCGGTGCTGACAACTTTCATGAAAGGCCCATCGGAGGAGCATTTCATGGAGCAAACAGTTATTTTCATCTTTTTGTTCTGAGTCAACCCGGGACAAAGATGTCGGGAGCTTATAAAACGTAGTAGTTGGGGAAAAATTCGCGAATTATCTATTTCATGAAATATTTCCCCGATTAGATGAATCAGTGGCTAAAATTCAAAGCCTCTTTCAATGATTCACTGTACTTCCTCTTGTCATGTTTATCATTCTATCCATCCAAGCATATAAATAATTCATCATTCATGCGTTTCTCCACGCTCCATCAATCATTATAACACATGGATTACATTACAAGCGACAGGTCTTTACAAAATCTAGTAAAACCCTTTACTACACTGAAATTAAAATGACCATTTAGAGAGCGACTTATACCTTGGTTACATTTGCTCTACGGCGGCCGTACGGCGAGTCGAAAACAGGCGTTTTAACAGTTTTTTTTTTGGCCAACTACATACAGGTGGGTTGCATTAAAATTGATAAAACGGCCGTTTTCGATTCGCTGTACGGCCGCCGTAGAGCAAAGGTGACCGAGGTACGCCACAAACGTGTTTTCATTAAGGGACTTTTCGCACAGCCACGCGGAATGAACCCTACAACGCACCAATTCCTTTGAAAATGCAAGTCAAATCGCAATGAAGTTTTTGTTAGCAGTTTCGTCGTGATTCTAGACAAACGACATATATGCAATTTTTCGTCAGCTCAGAAACGTCGAACAAACTGGACCCGTTGCATAAAAGTTACTGCTGTGGTAACTTTGCCATCTAATCGTAACTATCATGATAACGATGATCAACAACCAATCAAAATCAAGGATTCCATGCAAGTTACCAATAGATGGCAAAGTTACCATAATGGTATTTTTTATGCAAAGGGGCCGCACGCGTTGCTGTGCGGAAAGTCCCTAAATGTCAAGTAACAAAAATACTTGTCCTATCCAAAGTTTCTTTCATGTGATTATGAAAAGGCAATTTTTTAGAAAATGTTCCCCGTGTCTATTTGAAATGTCGGATAACGTACAAAGAATGACAATGGTAAAAAGCTGGATGGCCGCTTGTGGAAGGTCATCGCAGTTGGCCAAGAACGGGCTGACGAGGTACTGAGACGCGATAAGGATGATGATGGCGTATTCGCCGGGGTAGCTGATGAACAGGCTCATCCACATCCGGATGAAGGCCACGAACGGACCCCATGCTTGAAGAATGTAGGCGAAGTCGCCTCCGGACAAGGGGATGGTGGTCGAGAGCTCCACGAAACACAGGGCTCCGAGGCTGGAGAAGAGACCGCATATGATCCAGGCGAGGAAAGAGTAGCCGATGACACCGTCTGTGTATACTAGAATGACCTGTAAATACATGTAAAGAAATCGAATTTAATTGGTAGTAAACTGCGAGGCTTTGAAAGATTTATATTTATTTCTCTCGGGCTATAAACGGGATGCACTTTGAATTATAAAGACACCTATTTCGACGGAATTAAAAGCATTTGTTAGCTTTACTTTAGAATTTTTCATTTTTTTATAATTCATGGCCTGATAATGTTCTTGCGCATATCAGATTACAAGGGCGGATCCAGCATTCGCCAATAGGGGGGCGGAAATTTTTTTCAGCCACATTTTCGCCGATCGGCCGCTGTTGACTTTTGTCTTCATGGGCGGAAATCTGTCCCGACAGGTAGGGGGGACAACAGGGGCTGATCCAGCCTTCGCCAATGAGGGGGGTGAAAACATTTTCAGCCATATGTTAATCCCCGATCGGCCGCTCGAAGGTAATAATTTGTCTGTTTCATTGAAGGAGTAGTCCTCATGGTCACTTTTTAGCTTTATTCTATATAAATCAACATAAATATATAATATCATTGTCCTTATTTATATAATGCGAGCGTGAAGCGCGAGCGATTTTTGGGGAAAATTCATGTATTTTTTTTTCCTAAAATGACATTTTGGGCAATGTTTGTTATCCTGAAAAAAGATGTATATACAACTACATATTTACTACAACCGCAAAGTGCGAGCAGAGGCTAACTGATGGAAAAGGTAACTGTTAGAGACTACTTGTAATTAGCCATGAAGACGTTACATATTTCAACAATCAAATAATGCGTGCGCGAAGCGCGAGCTGAAATTTTTCCTCAAGACTGGCAATTCTAAGCACTTTTTGTAACTTAAACATATTGGTATATAATTAAATAATTGATGCGAAGCGCGAGCGAAAAGTTTTGCGATTTAGACCTGGGAACGAGACACTCTTTCATGTTTTGTAAATCATAAAAAGGATGAGTAATTGGGGGTCTTTCTTACACCCGGTTCTTACATTAATAAAGCGGGTGCAAAATGCAGCCAGAAAATGTTTGTATATTATGTTTAATTTGAATTGATCGAAAGGGTACTTGTTAAGGACTGCTTGCGCTTAGCCATGAAGACGTTACATATTTCAACAATCAATGCTGGTGCGAATCGCGAGCTGAAAATTTTTGACATTTTCAAAAAAAGATTCGAAAATTTTAATCAAGTTTTGAAATCGTGAATGCAGGGTAGCTATATAACTAAACAATATTGATGCAAGCGTAGCATGAGCAGAAAAATTCTAGATTTAGACCTATAAAAACGGGACACTCTAGTCATGTTTTGTAAATCATGAAAAGGATGAGTAATAGGGGATCTTTCTACATTAATAATGCGAGCACAACGCGCGAGCAGAAAATTCTTGATATTGTGATCTGAAACTGGATGATTTAAATAGAAAACAAATTGAATATCTGAATAAACATGAGCGTGTTTCAGATTACGACCTAGAATCTCGGCATTTTACAAATCTACAAGCGAGCGCTAGGCGCGAGCTTAAACTATTTGATATTTCGATCTGAAAACAAGAGTCAATTTCAACTATATATTTCAAGCACTTTGTAGGAAAATTGTGAGGTGGATATGGATCACACTTAATAAAGAGCTGATATTTGTCATTATTATTTGAGTTTTGACATAGGATAAGGACATCCTTAGGACAAGTCATATGAAAATGATGACTATCTTCCTATTCCTCTTGCTAAGCGCGAGATGAAACAAAAGGGACAATTTAATCATTAAATTGATATATTTTTTTGCAGGAGTTTCTGCATTTATTGTAAAGTCAAAATAAATTTTATAATACATAAAACATAATCGTAATATGATATGAAAGTACATTGTAAGGTGACAGATTTATAGTAGTATCATAACCAAATTTAGACATATTAAAGGATAAGACAAAGTAATGAAGAAAAAAATGCAATGGCAAACTATATAAGCAAAAAGTGCTTGAGCAATAGCAGCCAAAGGGGGAAAGCGCTACATGGAAACCTAATATTTTATAGGTCCGGGTCTGGAAGAAAATTATATCTTACTTTATTAATGCATAATGCGGGCGGGAAATCTGATGATATTATGGCCTGAAACCTGGACATTTCAAGCATTTTTGTAATTAGGAATAGAATGCATCAGTTAAAACATTTTTAACCATCAATGCGAGCGCAAATCGCGAGCCAAATTCTTTGATAAACTGTCATGAAAATCAATATTGAGACATACATAAATCGCCAATCAAAATGCGAGTAGCACTATCTGCTACGTTTTGACAATCAGACTTGAAAAGGGATATTTTCAAACTAAATAATAGATACTGAAGAAATCGAATTTTGCAAGCGCTCAGTAGAGTAGAAAATGTCAATATTCAGACCATAAAGCTGTAACTTTTACAGATCACACAAAATAATGAAAGTTCTATTTCTGAGGTGAAATGTATAATGTATATTGACTTCCAAACATGATATTTAAGCTCCATATTGAAAAATCACCCAACAGGCAATGCGAGCGCGGAGCGCGAGCGGAATTTTTATATAGTGACATGAAAGATTCTTTTTATTTTCCAAGTTTTCCCCTCATCTTATTTTATTCACTCGGCATGGAAAATTTGACAAGCAAAAAAAAGAAAGGTTTTCACCAAAAAATGTAAGGTAATTTAGTCCAAAATACATGTATTATTTCGAATGTGAATGTTGCATTTTTCTCCATCATCATAGACCAAAAATAGTAGGGGGGACATTTGATATTGTGTTCCCCCTACTATTTTGGTAGGGGGACACGTCCCCCCTGGGATTTCCGCCCATGTCTTTGAAGTGGTAGTCCTAATAGTCACTTCTTAGCTTTATTCTTATAAATCAACATAAATATAATCTCATAAGCCTCATTCAATTTTTTTTGTCCTAAAATTTGAACATTCTGGGCAATGTTTGTGATCCTGAACAATATGTGTATGCAACTAAATAATTACTGCGAGCGCGAGCAGACATTTTAATATACGTTTTGATCTGATGAAAAAACAAAGGGATCTTGTAAGGACTGCTTGTAGTTAGCCACGAAGACGTTACGTATTTCAACAATCAAATAATGCGAGCGAAAAAATTTCATATAGTGACATGAAATATTTTTTATTCTAGTTAAGTCTTCCCCTCAACTTTTGTCTTCCTCCTATGATTCCCCTTCTTTTTCTCCTCTCTTTTCCCTTCTTTTTCTTTTTTTTTCTTCCCCCTTTTTTTTGCTCCGTCAATAGGGGGGGGGGGGCGGCCTCGGCCCCCAATGAACCTGCTTATATGCATTACATGTATGTCATAACTGCAGCATTTTCCCAGTAATTGCAGTAATGGCAAGAATAAATGTAACACAATGCTTGTAATGTTTAATCTATCAGCATACATGTGTGAGTAGGCAAGTGAAAATGGATATTTCGATGGAGGCACATTTCCCATTCCATTTGCACTTACATTGGTGGAAATACATTGCACTTTGGTAATAAACTATGAAAAAAAACGAACCTGTGGCGATGAGGATAGGCAAATGCAAAAGCAGAAATTCAGAAGATCAATCTAATGATTTTGATTTTAAAATTATTTACATGAAGCAGTCGTAAGTGCCGAAAACATTTCTTCTGAATAAAAGCTTCACAGGGTCGAATGTGATCCAAAACGGACCATGTTTTGAAATAATGCATCATACGTGTCATAACAGACTAATATCACGTGATGTACCCCACATCACCCCAAGAAATCCTAACATTTCATCCCCGATCTCCACTTCATCATTGAGTTTTACGTTTGCTCTCATAACGGGGTCCAGTTTCATAAAGTTTAATACTAACAAATGCACATTTTCTAACAAACGTACTGTCAGCCACCTGCTGTCAGCTAACCAGATTGAAGGATTTCAGTAGCTTTTAAATGCTACTGCAAATTGCTTGTTATAAAAAGTTTCATGAAACGGGCCCCAGATCTATCATGAACGAACTTTCTTTTGTACAGGGCAGGAAAGGGTTCGTCTGACCCTCGATAAGCGAGGTCATCGGAGCAGACGATCATCTTTGCCAGAGAATGCTTGGACAAGAATATCGATTATATTCTGGCGCGCATAACAATTATGATCCCCCGATATGGGTACGTCTGCTTTGTTCCTACTTCAATAGATGGGCACCCGAGTTGGAGTTACGTTTCTGGCTACTTTCCAAAATATTTCAGATGTACAATGAACTTTTTAAAAAGTCTTTCACACAAGCGACGTCTTCAATCACCATGAAAATTGTCTCTTTTTTTTAATCATATTCTATTTTTTATTCCATTTTTTATTATCAAACATTCCATTAATCTACACATACATTGATTAACTGAAAAGTGATGAGTTGTGAAAATTCAGGGTGGTAAAGGTTGATGGCAAGCTTTCAACCCCCCAAAATCACATTTTGAAAATGTTCACGTTGTCAAGCATTGCAAAATATGATTGGACTTCATACAAGTTTCTGCCAATTTTCCGTTTTTCTGTATAGGATATTGTTCAAAGATATGTGACTATTATGATACGTGGTGACCTTAGATGTAGTGAACCTATAACCTATCAAGATCTAGGACATTGTAAGGAATACCGGGCCAAGCCCCCACCATACCCACTCCGGCCTATAAACAAGGATATATCGTTGTCTCAAATGTTCAGAGGCTTTATAAGTAATGCATGTTTGACCCTCTCCCTAATCTCCCCCCCCCCCCCTCCTCCTTCCAACCGTCTCATACCACACAAAAATCTGAATTTATTCCACATTTACTTTGTCTAAAGTTTCGCTTGATTATTTTTTTTCTTTTGATTTTGGTTACGTTTGATAATATTGTAACGGTATGAAGAATTTGTCATTGCAAGTGATGCCTTGACCGAGAACTACACACAGTTATCGACCCCATGCCAAGCCCCCTTCATCCCCACATAGCATGAATATATTAACACATTATTTTTGTAGTAGTTGGCCCGTGTTCAAGTGCGTCACTGTAACGACACGAGGTGATATTACATACACACGGGATTCCCATCTATTGCACTTGTATCACATGTAAGTAGTTATCTCATCGAATTTGTTTATAACGAGCACGACACAGACCTATATTTTTATAGATTAAGGCAAACATAAGGATGCCTGGAGGATCGACATCCATTTGTTTAAAAGGTAGACAAGAATCACAAAAAAGACCGATATATTATAAGTATCATCTTGAGCATCAAAATATATTTCATCTTTCTTTTGATGAATTTTTGATATGCGTTTATTAGCCACACTTTGCTTTTCAATTTTAAAATTGACAGAAACTTAAAGGTCAAGTCCACCTCAGAAAAATGTTAAATTGAATCAATAGAGAAAAATCAGACAAGCACAATGCTGAAAATTTCATCAAAATCGGATGTTAAATAAGAAAGTTATGACATTTCAAAGTTTCGCTTATTTTCAACAAAATAGTTATATGAACAAGCCAGTTACATCTAAATGAGAAAGTCGATGATGTCACTCACACACTATTTCTTTTGTTTTTTATTGTTTGAATTATACAATATTTAAATTTTTACGAATTTGACAATTAGGACCTCGTTGCCTGAAAAACAAAATGTTAAAATAATGGAATTCCACGTGATTAGGGAGGAATGAAACTTCATTTTACATGACAATGACGAGAAAATCCAAATGTTTCATATTTCATATAATAAAATACAAAAGAAATAGTGAGTGAGTGATGTCATCAACTCTCTCATTTGGATGTAACTGGCTCGTTCATATAACTATTTTGTTGAAAATAAGCGAAACTTTAAAATGCCATAACTTTCTTATTTTACATCCGATTTTGATGAAATTTTACAGTGTTGTACTTGTTGAATTTTTGTCTTTTTATTCAAATCAAGTTTTTGTTGGGGTGGACTTGTCCTTTAATAAATTATCTTTTACATCCACAAATTCTCATCTGGGTATACTGATTATACTCAATGTTACGGCCAAGGTGGTACAATAACCTTTTTAAAAAATTATTTTCCATACAAGCACGATAATTTTTTTTTACCAGAATGTCATTCGTTTCTATGCGAACGTCAAAAGTCATGTAAACAATCGACATGAAAAGTTCGATGAACCAACCGGTCCCCCGATGCTCGTATTGCAATTAAAGACGGTAAAGAGAATTAAAGAAAATACTAAGTCATTTGTATGAATGTTTAGGTCTTAATCGTAATAGTACGTACATAATGTGTACTCACTCCCTTCGCAAAAAAAGAACTTTTGAAGGTTATTCTTCATAATTTAGATTCAGGGTCAATTATCGAGGTCATTTCTCGTGGTAACGTCCCCGTGGAACAATAGCATGGATGAGCTCAGTGTGGGGAAATTGAATTAGATGATCGCGAGGCATCACGCAACAAATGTTTCCAACATCTCAGCAAAAAAAAAAAAAACAGGCACTCAAGCATGATCCATATGCCTCAGACAGACATAACTAAAAAACCGGTCTATACCAGAACTTTCCGGATAAGATTGCCCTACCGCTTTTTTATCTTGTTAGTTTCTTCCAATGAACTTGAATTCCACTTTGCGATCACGTTTATAAACATATTTAATCTCGAGTTTCATGAAAAATATATCACATGAACATCGTCTGGGTGCAAGATTTAGTAGATGGTCTCAGTATAAGTTTCAAAAACACAAATTTTCTAGTATAAAAACAGGCATGAGTTGTCAGATAATATTTTGCAAACGTTATCTTTACTCAAATATCTTCCATATTCCATGACCTCGGTTTAAAAAAAAATGCTTTCTTGCTGAAGGATGTAGACCAGGCGAATTTCAAACCTTAAAGCATTATTGTCTTTGTAAACAGCATCTAATTATTTCATTTATATTGTCGATTTTTTTTATCAAACGAGTTCAGACTCATCGGAAAACTACATTTCCGAACAAAAACTAGTGACAGTGTCAAAACTTTTTTTGTAGCAAGAAAACATTACCAGAGGATAAACAGACGTTACTAAAATAAAGTAGTTTTGACTTCCGTATATGCTTAAACCTTTGGTAAACCTTCTTTTACAACCGGAGAACAATTAATTTCCGTGAGTGTAAATGCAATTAATTCTGTGAAAACTACACAAGTGAAAACAATCGCTATCGGGGAATTCTACAGAGATTTCCTTAAAGACATTTTCGTTGCTGCAGAATCGTCTAAAAGCCGCATTCTCTCATTCACATGGTTTCAGGAATAGACACATGTTTAAATTCTCAAGGCCACTTATCAGAACACGTGCAATTAGCCCATTAATGGTTTCTAAACAAGATTGTGATAAGCTTATCATTTCGGTCAACTCGTGATCTGATTTTACACTATGATATAAAATATTTCCAGCGACTTTTTTTCTCGGTATACAACTGAAATAGATCAGCTGGAATACCGGTATATTTAATGACAGAATTATATATTTTAAAAAACCGTTTATTCTCAGCAGAATTAGGAAGGAATTGGACGTTTCGGGAACTGTATCTTCCCGTCACATAACCTTCCCTTTCGACACCGAATCCGACGTCGTATTTCTCATTCATTTTAAATTCCTAGGCCGATAATAATTCTGATTATTTTTCAGTTTTACTTTTATAAATGTGATCAATGGACTTCTTTTAGAAATGTAGTAAAACATTTAGGTCTATATTTCAATGATTCAGTTTTGGGATTTTTTCAACTACTATATTAAGTTGTTCGGAACCTTTATCTATTAATGTATAATTGTCCTAACCTTTCTTGTACCTACCTGCGGCGATACGAAAATTCCCGAGCCTATGATGATGCCGACCACCATGGCTATACAACCAAAGATTCCGACTTTCCTCTTGAGGACAACCTCTGGTTCTCCTCCTTCTCGAATGTCCGTCATGGTCTGATTCGGTGTTTCCGAAGAGGCTGCAGGAGGTACATCTCCACCGGGACCCGTATCCGCTTGGTCTGCGGAGGTGCTGTCTGGAGCCATTGCACTTCTCGCTGTGGATATCGACGTGAAGGGTTTTCAAGGTGTTTTGTGAGTCACGGTTCGAGTCCGAAAAGCTTGATGACAGCGCTTCAGCTCAGCTGAATACGAGTATATGCTCGGGAATATGATCTATACCGATGCCTGCCTGTAGAAATGAGAGAATGATACACGAATCAATAAATAAACATGATCGAGTCACATGAAAAAAAAAATTGAACAACCCGATTGACTAACCGCCATGGATCGACTAGCAGTATGGCCAACTCTTTGATTACTAGATCGCGCATGTGTATGCTGAATACACATGCACATAATGTAGGCAGGACATAATGCCCTGGTTCATCGGCTCTCTGATCAAGATAGGGTCGACCCAATATAAGTCTACAACGAACGAAAATCAAAATCGGATTTACCAAATTAAAGGTCTTTTGACCACGTGTGTATAAAGGATAGGAACAGCTTTTACTTCCAACTCCCTGCTCATCAAAGCAAACGGCGTTGATTACGAATAAGAACTTCACACATGCTGGTGCATGGGAGTAGTACCCAAGTCCCAAGGAGTTGATAACATGAGGGAAAAACTGCAGAGCCTTGTCAGAGATGATATGTCATCGGGAATGAAAGAATATTCCTGGAACATCCATGCATATAGGCTGATCTTCTACCAGACATACTACACTGTACAGAACATACCGCGAGAGATAATTCCAAGGATAATTCACTCTCTCTCTCTATACGAGGCCAGACAGGTCACGCAGCGGGCATCTACGGCAGCACTGTTCCCACGTGTTATTTGGTCAACTACTACATGTACTACCCATTGTATACGCGAACTACTGACCAAACAGTGTTCAATTGAAGGTCATCTTGTTATAATTCGCTATGAATTCGGACAAAACAGTCATGTGTAACGGTATATCCTACATTTAGGAAATATGTGTTCTTCCAGTGTGGTACAAGTTGTAACAAATTCGAAAATGACTCGAGAATCTTGAGTAAATCTACGAAGTGAAGTACAACACCTGAGATAATACACATGTCTTCCTGGATATTTAGCAATGAGAATCGGAAACAAAACCAACTACCAAGTGCCACCATGTACAGTATGCCAGCTCTATGCAAAAAGCGACAAAATTAAAATAACAAAATTAATTAAATATTAATAGGGCCGCGTCCACTCCCCTATCTTCTCCTTTTGATCTTCTTCTCCCCCTCACGTCCACGCCATAACATATTGGTTACATGTCATCAGACATAGCACAGGCAAATCATTATGAATACAGCAATGTGTGCAGATTTGCCTATTATTACAAACTTAAATATATTTCTGAGTTCAGACTGATTTAGACATGAAAGTGTGACTTCTATATTTCTAAGCACAATTTGTAATGAACAGGGTGCGTACTTTCGAGCGCGAGCTGAAATTTTCGAAATACCCGTCAATTTAATGACAATTTTGTAGGAGGAATTCATAGAAAGGATTCTTATCTAATTATCCAATCATTTTTTCTGTACTCAGACCTGAACATGGGACGTTTCTACGTTTTTCTTTTTTTTTAAGATTATCAGGGTGCATATCTTACTATTCAAATTAATGGAGACTTGACGGCGCGAGAAGATAATCATATAGTGTTTACACATAATATATTAATTTAACACGGGATATATATTTTTTAAGCGCAATTAACTTAACCGGAAATTTGCAGAATGTGAGCGCGAAGCGCGATCGGAATTTAGTGACCTATTTTCATCTTCTGGCTCTTCCCCTCTCCTTATGTTATTAACTTACCTTAATATCCTAATATCTTTTCACACCTTTTTTTTCTCTTATCTCTCCTTTGCGCTGCTTGTATCATGTTTACAATGGGTGGGTGTCGCCTTTTCGTCCTTACCCCCCCCCCCCCCTCAATACGTGTAGGATTTTATCAAGTCTATAGGTTTTATGAAATGAACTCTCATGATACACAATCCCACAACTTCTTGATGGGTTCTTCGAACCTGGTGGAAACATTCAAGAGATCAATTCAATTTGAGGGCAAAGGTGAAACAGCCAAGTCTCCAAGTAAAACTGGAAGAAAGAAAGCCTGATGATGACTTGAACAGCTGACCAAAGTCATTACCATGCAGGTAACGTAACCACCGTGCCTAAATCGTACCCATGTCAGTTCCACAGCTCCTTCAAGTTTCACTACATGCAGGATATAACCATGGCTATAAAGGGTTTGTAAATTCATGATATAATTAGGACCTAATTAAAGGGATGCTCCGGGATGAATATATTTATATCTAAATAAATAAGAGTAAAATTCCCAAAGCAAAATGCTGAAAATTTGATTAAATTGGATAACAATTAACAAATAACGAAGTTATTTAATTTTAAAGATTTAAATTGTTCTGCATGGTGATGTCTCATGAATATTCATTAGGTAGGCTGATGTCACATCCCAACTTTCCTTTTTCTTATGTAATTACATGAAATGATGTTTCATGTTTTCATACATGTATGTGTAAATGACGCGTCTCCATGTATTATGATGAAATAAGTTGCGGTAATATCTAACCAATGCACTTTTCATTTTTCAATCCAATTGTTTTAGTTCTTGGTAAGAAAATTTTGAATAAACCTAAAATACAAAAGAACAAGCGGGGATATGACATAATCAGCCCATCTAATGAATATTAATAAAGAAATGCCTAGAACTGTTTTACCGGAATGGTGCAAATCTTTATAATTCCATAACTTCGTTATTTGTCAATATCCGATTTTGATAAAAAAAAATTAAGCATTTTGCTTTGTGAATTTTACTCTATTTATTGAGATATAACTATCTCCAGCCTGGACCATCCCTTTAACACTATTTTTAGTGTTATGTTTAAACTCTAGTCTAGGAAGTGATTTTAACCCATCAGGGTGTGATCCTCTGGGGACACAAAATGGTGTCGGTTTCCTGGGGAGCGTTTCATGAAAGAACTTGTCGGACGTTTTATCCGACAAGTCCCCTTTTTTCCGACAGTTACCATAGTAATGGTGCTTCTCAGCCAATCAGATTCAAGGAGAGATGTCAGATCTGACAACTTGTCGGACATAAACGTTGATGAACGCTCCCCAGCAGGTTTTTACAACTGTACTTTCTTGGGATATTTCTAGGGGGGTCCGACCGTTTCAGTAAGAACTTATGTTGCAGTTGAAATTTGTTGGCTTTCCGCAAGGTAGCATGTTTCTGACTGGGTTAGAAGTCTCAAACTGTACGTGTATGTGTCCTCTTTAGATCAGTTAGAGGATACACACAAAGAAAATTCACAAAAGTGATGATTGTAGACAAATTATATATGAATGGAAAGGTCTTGTCTTTTTATACACAAATATGTCACTAAAAAGTCTTACAGATGTTGTGGAAATGCAAGAAATGAAATTAATAGAGACCCTTCTCAGCCCCCCAGCCGCCCCCAGGCAGACATTCACGCGATCGAAAACAGTCGAGAATAATGACGTCACATGATCGACTACACACTATCTCTCTGTGCATAATACACTGATGATACACCTTCCTGGTCTCTATTTTTCTTCGAATTTACCGTTTTCTTCATGTGTTGTGATATCCGATTTCGACATCTTCAGACTATAAGAGAACCAGAACTGTGTTACTTTGTCCATTTTTATTGAATTATGAACTGGAAAGACCGATTTTGTCCACTCGACAGTCTTCGTTGTGTTGCTCTGATTCCAAATCCAAGCTGTACGGTCCCATTCACTTGCTGCCGATGCAGGTTACGCTGTTTGATCCAGTCAAAAGTCAACTCAAGGTAAGCATGTTTGGAAACTGTAGTCTGTACTTGTTCTGACGATGCATTCAGGTCAGATGACAGATACAGATCTGATATAATTTTAGAATCATGCATTTTGGCATGACTACTATTAAAATTAAAAAGTCTTTATTTTAGAAATAATGTTTTTGCACAATTCCAGCAGATTTTTCTTCACAAAGACTTCAGTCAGATTTCTAAATAAACTGGTCAGGACTCAGGCGATTAAATTATTTAGGAGCACTGGCATGGACCATGGCTGAAAATATGCTGTTTCAGAGGAATGTTTGGCATTATCGTAGTTTTTGTCACCAGTCCATTCACTGCCGTTTATTTCGTCAACGGCGGTGATCCACTCCCATTGACTTTGTACGCAACGAGCGCACAAACACCAAATTTCACGATAAGGCCGAATGTTTTCACGATAAGGCCAAATGTTTAAGTTTTTATTATACACAGGTCTAGTACCCAATGCGTTTATGCTCAGGAGGGCCCTGTATCGTATACATCCAGATACACAGAATTATATCACCATAATGCCGATGTCATGAAGCAAGACAAATTTTCAGCAGTGGTTACCCTGATCATGCTGATTCCTGGCCAAAACTAGAGTCTGGTGTTTCTTTCTGATTAGAGTGCTTCTACATATGAATGCGTAGTGCCTTCAACATAAAACAATGAAGATAAATGCACTCTTTGTAATGACACAGAGTACCGTACCTCAAGTGATTCACTACCGCTAAGCGGTAAGTAGAGTGGGGCCTACACAAACATCACTTGAGCGTTGAGGTAGAGCACCAGTGTTCTGAGTGGAATTTTTCAGGTGTCTAAACCTACTATTATTTGTTGTTGACCGGGAATTACATGCCACCGCACGTTGTCAATCATCAAGATAATGAAATTCATACTTTGATTTGATTATTTAAATTATTTCTTTATTTTTTCTCTCTTCTACACACAGATCTGCACACTTGCTGACTCTGGTGACTTCTGGTCTCTGCTCGCTACTTCAATCTGGGAGATTCCATCATGTCCTCTTACTGATTTGGATATAGCCATTTTTTTCTTCACTCTTTCCAGGAGCTACGGTGCAAGTTTTGGACTGATAATGATGCAACAGAAAATTTATCTTTATCGATCTTGGAAACGATTTTGAGCACAGTTTTGGAGAGAACTAAAAAAATTGACTTGGACAGGAATACAGCTTGTCGAAAATAAGAACACACAACTTAAAACGAAAAAAACAATTTTAATGTTATTAGGGCATTTTGCAAGAAATTTTCTAATCAATCACACGTCCCAAATCAAGGGTAAGTCCTTTGATTAAAGACAAACATGTACATGTAGTTGAACTGCTATTGCAACTCGACCTTATTACGCTTGAATTTGAATTTAAGACTTACGCTTGATTTGCAATGGAACATAAGTTTCTTGCAGTGCCCCATATTTGTGTTTTGTTATCAGATATATAACATGCTGATTTTTCTCGAAAGGTATAATATATTTGTCCTTTTAAACGGTATTTGAATATGGGTACGCCTATTTGTTTTCCACAATATTTATTGCATGTACATGTATGAACAGAAGTGAAATATTTATTGTGAAGCACTGAATGTTGTGTGCTGTTGTGTGATGGTTCATCATTTTTTTTGTTCTAAGACTGTAAGCCTGGTGGGTGTGAGGAAGTGGCCTGGATGAAAGAAAAGTGAACATGTGCCCAATTACAGATTTGCATATTTTAAGACAATTTTGTTTCTGGATAAATATTGCTATGCATTCCCTACATTAAGAGTAAAGGAGAAGTCCACACAATCAAAAATTCATTTGAATTTAAAGAAAAATAAGATATTGCAGGAAATTTCATAAAAACTTTGATTCAAATTTATATAATTACTACTCTAACATTGAGAAATTTTGCCTAATTTATAAAACGATGATATGCTCATCTGTGTCGATGTGCAAATTACACTAACCGTTATGTCACACGCACTAAGTTCTTTTGTATTTTGTTGTTTGATATATTTACATGACATGTAGATTTGATATTTAATTTTCTATTTATTTTCTGAAAAATTTTCAGAGGGATTTTAATTCCTCCAAATAACATTTAGAGTTACAGTTCCGTAAATGTAACCTATTGTGTTCGGATGAAGAAATTCCTATACTCAAATCTGCAAAGAATTAAAAAACAAAATGCCACAAAAAAATTAGAAACGAATGTGATGTGAGTGACAACACTAATTTGCATATCATTGTTTTGTGACTGTTTTGAGTAAAAACAGCAAGGGAAATTACTCTATTCAAATAATTTTTAGTTGATGTGGACTTGACTTTTAACTCATCCTGTACCCCTCCCATCCCAAATAAGAGTAGAATCTAATCAAGAACTTGAAAATCAAAAGCAGCAATTAAATAAGATTTGATAAATACAGGTCTGAATGGGATTTCACAAGAAAAAAAAGCTGGGTAGGGACGAGAAGGAATAAAAAAAAATAACCAAGTTAATCCGAGTTTTGAACCAGGGTCCTCGCACACGACAAAACAATGGCCAACACGTTTGGCCACAGACCATTCCCTACATTATGGTGGGCTTTTAAGATATATGAAACAAAGTCCGCTCGCCGCTGTGGGCTAATCATGTTTCGGCAATTCAACTGCAATTTCAATCATTTCGCGATGGATATTGCCATGTTATTTTGTGGTTCCTGACTTTGTTACGTAATGAAATTTCATAATTTTTTTCAGTCGTGACGAAGAATGTCTATGCTTTATATTGATTATAATATCAATTTGTCGCAAGTGTGATTTCTAAGTGAAAATATGCTTTGTTTATTCAAATATATTTCTTGAAAAAAAAATCATTTTTTCTAAGCTAAATATCGGTTACCAAAATACGTTAAATGTTCACTTTATTTCACTGTTCAGTAAATTCAAACTTTTATCTATATAACAAGACCAATCTTGTGAGGAATAAACAATTCTAAGAGCAAAAAACGCTGATTGGAAAGATCGTCTTCAATGGGCTGCTGTCAGCTCAGCTGCTCACGCTCATTGTGTGACGTCACTCAGCTGGAGCTCGCAAGAGGACCGATGGAAGGCAGAAATATGGCATGAAAATAAATCATTTTTGAGAGCTGATTTCTGCAAACTCTAATGACTATTTTGAAAAGTGAAGTTATATATCTGATTAGTAATACTTCCCCTTTACAATGATGACCACAAAAAGGCATTATAAAATACTTTGGATTCTTCGGGTGTCTCCTTTAAGTGCCTTTTAGCATGTTTAGTAACAAAGCAATATCCCGTTCGATTTCCGAAATAAACGCGCTGTTAAAACAGATGAGATCGTTTTAGAAAGCAGAAAGTTGTTATCGTCTAAACATCCATCGACTTGTGCAATAAACTTTATGAGCATATGATTATTTTGATGAGGTGAAACGAGTGTTTTCCGAAAAATAAAAACCTGAATGAAAACGACATCCAGCCTTTATTGAAATGCCCTTGTATACAGTGACTTTCACGAGTCATGGTCAGTGACGCCGCCAGAATATTTTTAAAGGGAGTGATACGAATTACAGAAGTCGTCATACCCCCCCCCCAAAAGGTGAATATAGTAATTCATAAATTTATACCTACAGATAACACGACTCATATCCATCTTTTTGAAAGATTTCTTTCTTCCTTTTTCTTTTACACTATCCTCTCCCTTTCCCCTCATTTTTTTTCGCTATATACTATACTATAATATTGAAGGCATGCAGTTGCCCTTTGCATGGGCTGTGCATCTCCTATCGCACCGCCCATGATCACGATCTAGAACATCTATTGTAAGACTTTTGCAACCATTCAATTGTTTCATTTTTTTCTTTCGATGTTTATCAGTAATATCTCAGTCACATTTCTCCTACGACCGTCGTATGGCGAGTCGAAAACAGCCGTTTTAACATATTTTTTATACCAGCTACATAAATGAAATTAGATAAAACATCCGTTTTCGACTCGCCACGGCGGCCGTAGAGAAAATGTGACTGAGGTATAATGCGTGTGAAAAACACTTCAGCGCACCAAAACCTTTCATAGTTCCCGCCAAATCCTTAGACCTGCGCGCGCTGGAGTTTTGAGCTTATGCAATACCATCATCGATGGCATTGGCATCTATTGTCTACGAGTGGATTTGTTCTGTCAATCTTTCTTATTGTACTTTCAATATGCGAATGTGAGGAAGTAATTCCTCCCACAATTGACATCGTGTATTGTACATTTCAATGGTAGATAGATCACTGCACTTTTCACAATTAACGACTCGTTTAACAATCAATGGTGAAAGAGCACCCAAGATCCGTGGATAGACATGCATTGATGAACATAGTTTAATACCAGCCTGGAATCTATACATGTCCACACCAGGGAAGTGTTAAACACCAATTTTGTTTTGGACTAACATCAGATAGAGCCTGTGTTTGTATGTTTATACAACACCAATTAGAATTAAAGCAGATCGGTTTGATTCCAAACTGGTGTTGATTCAATACTTCTCTGGTGTGGACATATATAGATTCCGGTCTGGTGTTAAATCAACACTGGAGTTTTTGCAGTGTACGGTGTAGGGCCTACATAATTTCATTTAGCTTTACACGTTTACATGAAAAGTTAAGTGTTGAATATTACACAACGTATAAGCATGATAAGTGGGTTTTATATGTGGGCAGGAAGGTGGTTTAACTCTGTAGTTGGATGATATCATTTAGATAATAATTCTCTAACAGACTATTGCAAGAGATTAGCCTAGGGATCGGAATGGTTTACTTTCCTCAAACCATGGAATCTGCATTTGCATTATGAAATATAAAATATTTAAAAAGGATTCTAACATGGCAAAAGAAAGGAGATTTTTTTAGATTAATTCTAAGTATAATACACTTTTGAAATAAACCGCAATGCGTTTTGTACGGAGGTCGGAATCATTTTGTAATATGATTTTGCTCAACCCGCAAAATTTAAATCACATAGAGAATCACCTTATTCATTATTTATAGCCAATATGTCTATAATTAAGTAAGCCAATATTGTCAATTATTTGATGAAATTATATTTTTTTCGGAATACATTCATCCATAATTCATTATCATGTTATTAATGTCCAATATGATCTAATTTCCTTGGAATACACATGGTCTATATTTTACTGTCATTTTAATTTCATTAAAGTAGACCATATGGTTTAATTGCAAGGGAGTATACACCCGAGTAGACGAGATGAGTTAACCTATTTTTCTTTAGTGCTTTAACTGTACCTACATGTACTCCTCCCCCCCCCCCCCCCCCGGTGTCGATTTGTGTTGTGAATCTATTGTTCAAGGAGGACGATGATGATCAATTGTTTCACCCCCCCCCCCCTTGAATAGTATAACGTCACGGATCGACGCCATTGTCCCCCCCCCCCCCCATTCCCCCAAACCACTGTTAAAGTTACCTCTTGGGTAATTTTGGCCAAATGACCTTTCATTTCTTTCATTATGATAGACAGATTTCAATGCAATATATTGTGTAAGCATGCCTTTAATACATAGCAGAATGCAGAAATTGCATAGACCAAGGGAGCGTTTCATCAACATTTTTGTCCGACAAGTTGTCAGACCTGACAACTTTCCCTGATTCTGATTGGCTGAGAGGCACTGTTACTATGGTAACTGTCGGATAAAACAGGACTTGTCGGATAAAATCCTTTCATGAAACGCTCCACAGGTGACTAAAATAGCACACAACTCTATAAAGGTATTTGGTGCATTTTTGCTATCCATGCTGTGAAATACCAGTCGCTAATGGACGCATTTTCAGGATCTTATGAAAATCCCATTTCAAAAGAATGTATGAATAGTCCAGTCATCAAAGTTAGTGCTTATCTCATAAAATATCATGTAACTTCAATACAAATGACATTCTTCCGATCATGCGCAGAATGTAACTCCGAATTGCCTTTTTTTCTGCCCAGACAGAAAGTACACAGAGACGTGGACATACCAATCCAAGTTCATAGTACATCATTTACCAGCGCTCCACCACAGTTCTGGCATCTTGCCAAACAATGGATTGCCTCCATCTAATCTGTATGTGAGATGGATACTGGCTGACAATATGCGTCATGCATTAGTTATCCCCCTCTTTCTGATAAAGGTACCGGTAACTTCTGCAACAAATGATGCACAAACCAATGTTATCGTGGTCGATGCATACATAATTTACAACTTCATGTGAGATTTTCTCCAAATTTTTGGATCAAGTCGATTCCAATCACATTGAAGTTACATTGTACAGTGTATACACGAAGGAATGGAAAATTAACGTTGCTTTATATTTCTTCATCCTTGCATACAAAGGCTACAATGTATGTAAGTAATGGACAGTTCAAGCTATAGCCCCTTGACCCCCGGTCAACTTGTCAAGTATGCTAAACTCGTGCAAGAATTTTTTTTGGGGGGAGGGGGGCTACTTTTCATAACTTACTGCATCTGCTAGGTAAGCTTTAACATTGCAAGGAATGTAAATTTCCTGGGCTCCTTTTTTTAGGTTTCCAAGGCACTGTGACCATTTCTCAAACTGGGCCCAGCCCCGTGTAATTTTTCCCTAGCTAAACTACAGCATAAGTACTAGTATTGTATTCCCTATCTATCAAAAGAAAGATATGTGTTGAAGGGGGTGTGTAAACGTGTCTCCTAACATTAATTTCATTTCCCATGCAAATGAGAAAGATGACTTTGATAGTTAAAGTATGGATGTCATTAACTATTAATTAGTTAATGACATCTATACATTAAGGTACACTTAAACTAAAGCGCATCTGTGTTGCTTGCTTACAAGCATTCATGCTTTCTTAGCAATCAGGTAAAAAAAATCTCCACCAATCCACATGTAGATCTAACTAGCCAATAGAGTCACTAGCCCATTCACACATGTATGTATTTGGTAATTAGTAAACACACTATAATCACTGTAGAGTGATTTGGCTCAAATTTAAAATGATCGTGATTTAATATCATTTTGCTTATTTGCTTATTCACAGATAAAGTTAGACCTCTAGATCTATTTGTGGAATACATGTACACACAATTATAGAAATCAAGAACATGTTGCTTTCTTACACCTTAAAATAAAAAACTCTCAGTTTGATGTCAGTACTCAGTAGACTACATTTGCTATCAACCATATTTTCGAACATATGTATCATCTCTGTTTTTCTCTGTTGATAGTTGGAGAATTTGACTTGACCTTGTCTTACTGTCTCCTCACTGTAGCCATTGATGCATTGATTTTCTTTTTTTTTTTCTTTTCTTACTGTACTTTCATTTGTTAATTTCATCTGAATGCGTAGCATCTATGGTCATGCATACAGTGTAGTGTAACTGAATAATACAGTACTAATACTGTCGTGAACATCTACATGTAGCATACGGTAATCACAAATTCGACAACGGATGCAGCATCGGCCATGGCATTAACCGTAGCATCATAGGCATTCCTGGCTCCATTTTTTACTGCATGATGCATCACCACTCTCAGCTCAGTCATGCAGTCCACAATGTGGTTGGACTATTTGGAGGTACATGTAGACCAAGAGCTCCGACTGAAAACTTTATTTTACTTTCTCCACTGACATGACTGAAGTTTAAGTTAGACTTATCATGTCAAAAGTAAACCATGTTCTTGATTGTTAATATTCTACCACTTCTATTTTATCAGGGATCGGCCTTGAAATGCAGATCTAACGTTACTTAGATCTACCCTTATATCAAATGATTCAGGACAGCAAGGCTGCAGGACAGGGAAGACATGAAAAACACAATTAAAAACATGGTCATGAAAAACAAGTTTAATGATCTTCTTACATCTAGCTAGGCATAGATCTAATTCTAGGCAAGATCTTATAGATCTAGATATTGACCTCTAGAATTTACAAAGCACCAGCCAAGCCAAAACCTCAAACATGGTCTAGGATGGATTAATTTATATCTCAATAAAAAGAGTAAAATTCACGAAACAAAATGCTGAAAATTTTATCAAAATCAGATAACAAATAACAAAGTTATTGAATTTTTAAGATTTCTACTCCGATGAAACAGTCAGTAGGCATGTCTTAATGATTTTTAGATGGGCTGATGATGACTTGTTCTTTTGTAAAATTGTATTTTATAGGGGGTGCACATGGAACTCTTTCCCATACCAACCAGGATTTGCATACAGTCTATATCTAGATCTGTTTTGTGAAATTAAGTGAAACTTTAAAATGTCATAACTTTATTTTACTTAGGCCTACTGTACTTACTTTATTTTTAGTCAAGTGCACAATGCTGAAAGGCCTAGTAGTGTAGGCGTGTTTTTACATCCTATTTTGATGAAATTTTCCGTGTTATGCTCGTTAAATTTTTGTTCAAATCAACTCTTTACTTTGTTGGGATGGACTTGTCCTTTAACTTAAGTTGACCGAAAGAAACTACATGTAACTTGTTAGATCTACATCAGTGATGTACATGATAGATCCTAGGCACTAGTACTAGTAGTAGTACTAGTAGCCTACATGTAACTAGGCTAATGCAAAAACTTAGAATTGATCTAAATCATTTACGTCTGTCAGTGTCATGTCTGTGTCTATCCGTGTTTAGACTAGAGGAATTAAAACTGAACCACATTATTCTCCTTTCTTCAAATATATGATAATTACAAGCACGTGTGTACAACCAGGGCAGGTGCATATATATACTTCCTTGCAGTATACTCACCGGCCGGCCAAAATATGTAGTGGAAACAATACCGGTTCTTTCCGCTTTCGTTTCGTTCCTCGCTTCTGTAGCACGTGTCGATCTTCAACACTAAATATGGAGTTTTATGACACAATTCATGTGCCAAATACAACACATTTATGCTGGCATGAGCGGAATAACAGAATAATCCAAATCAATACCGGATAAACTACTCCTTTTCTTATCGTCGTTCTTGGACAAATTTTGTTATCAAGCCTTCAGCAGGCAGTTAAGTTTAGCTCGCTGATAAAAATACTACGCATATGGCATGTCAACAATATGTTCCCACAAAAGCGCGCGCCGTAGATTTCATTCCCGGTTTCATTCATTCGTTTAGGTTCCCTGGCTTAGTCCTCAATATTCTTTTTAGGGTGTGATGCTAAATTAAAATTTGTATATTACGTTGTATTTTTAGCTATTTCAAGTCTACATCTTCTTCTGATTTCAAATAAGATTAAATTATTGTAGTTAATTTATTTCAAATACTTATTTACTTTGAAATATATTCTAGATATTCGTAAA
The DNA here is from genome assembly GCF_018143015.1 of Lytechinus variegatus. Classification (NCBI taxonomy): domain Eukaryota; kingdom Metazoa; phylum Echinodermata; class Echinoidea; order Temnopleuroida; family Toxopneustidae; genus Lytechinus; species Lytechinus variegatus. The sequence goes on along the minus strand of NC_054741.1, from coordinate 22,963,515 downwards.
ACCAAATGCGAGGATAACCCAGTATAACCCTTATCCAAATGGATTCGCCCATCCAACTTCCCGACTGCTAAATTAACGGCGGGATCATTGAGTAATCAACATGCTTGCGACTACGTCACAAAGCAAATACATTACGAGCCAAAATTCCGCTACAATTGCACGTGGTATAATGTTTTGTTCGTATACACACATACGAACATCAATATAATGTAAGTATGTCCATGGTTATACATATTATTTGCCTGCGTATACTGAAGTCAATGACCTTTGATTGAAATACAAAAAAAATCACACACGGCCGGGAGACATAATTTTATAGGTCTTCTATATACAGGTCCTGAAACATAAATTCCTTTCAAACGGGAGACAGTGAGTTTGGTAGCCACTTTATAGGACAGGTTTCAATCACAGGCATTTAGCGGCCACTTTATTCTTTGTTTTTCCAAGGAGCTTAATTTCGGTTTTTCAGTTCAGTTTTAGTTTTATACAACGAAGCAGCAGGCGCGGTTCTATGGGTTCTAGATCAAAATTTTTGGTGGGGATTCTGTGAGCTTGTTAAATTTTCAACGTCGGTTTATTCAATACAATGGAAATGGCCTATGAAGTATGATGGGCAACATTTTGTGTGCCTTAATTGGAGATTACAGGACAAGTCCACCCCAACAAAAATTTTGTTTGAATAGAAACAAATCCTTCAAGCATAACACTGAAAATTTCATCAAAATTAGATGTAAAATAAGATCGAAAGTTATGATTTTTTTTTAAGTTTCGCTTAATTTCACAAAACATTTATATGCACATCCGATCGGTATGCAAATGAGGAGACTGCATGATGACGTCATCCACTCACGATATATTTTGTATTTTATTACATGTATTTGAAATATTCTAATGTTCTCCAAGGATTGATTCCTCCCTGAACATGTGGAATCAGCATTTAGTACTATGGTTCAGTCACTGTTGTTCCTCATTGTCAAATCTGTAAAAGATGGAATGATTGTACAATTCAAACAATAAATAGTGAGTGATGAACATCATTGACTGACCCATTCGCATGTCACCGAGTTGCATGTGCATATCACTGTTTTGTGAAAAATAAGCGAAACGTTTAAAATGCCATAATTTTCTTATTTTACATCCGATTTTGATGAAATTTTCAGCGTTTTGTTAGTTTGATTTTCTCTATTTATTCAAATCAACATTATTCTGGGGTGGACTTGACCTTTAACGTTCTAACCATGCAGCTGGGGCTCGATCCCCGGGCCCATGCACCGGTAATATTATGCATGGGACTGGCTTAGCGACCTAGCCCCCCCAAAATCGCATATTAAAAATACTTGAGAATGATGGTTTTGCTGGTGTTATGATGGTGTTATATGATGTTGATGAGGGAAATTAAGTGACTTCACTTTACGATAACGACTAGAGGACATGAACAATGAACGCATACTCTTTCCAGACTTTTCATTTATTTATGTGGGAGTCAGCCAAAGCAACGAGCGATTTTTTTTTGTTCTTTCGAGTAGATTCTGACAATTAAAACGACACACTCTGCTCAAGCAAAATAATGAAATGTGAAATTGTGGGGTCAGTTTAAAATGAATTTTTTTTGGGGGGGGTGGGACCGACGTGATAGGCTTTCAATCAGTCTACTAGTATGATGGCGCTCTTCATCAATTTCTACGAGGGAATGCAGAGCTTCACAGACGTGTTATCGCAATTTCATGTTGACAGAAAATGTGGCAATCAGCCGTTCGAATATCCACTGGTTAACATTTTGTTTCTTATCGTAATGTATTTAGCTGGTCTCTTTTGAATTTCAGTTTGCATATGGCGGCTTCCAAATAAGAAGAACAAAAAAGATTCTAATGAAAGTAGATAAAGTCGAGATCTTGTGCTGGCTATTCCGGTGGCTCAAAATGCTTTTGAAAATTCCAAGGAGACGTGTCACGTCCGTTGAGGGTGCATTCTTTTGTTTTCATTTTCTAAAGGGATACCCCCCCTACGAAATTTGAAAGAACGGAAAAGATATGACAATTGATTAGTAAACTCACTCAGTCATCTAATATCTAAGCCGTAGGCTAGTCTGATGTGCAACCATTCAGTTAAAGGGGAAGTTCACCTTGACAAAAAGTTTATTGTAAAAATAGCAGAAAAAATGATAAAAAATATTGCCGAAGGTTTGAGAAAAATTCATCAAATAATTAAAAAGTTATTAGAATTTCAATTATTTGATTTGTGACGTCATATGCGAGCAGCATTCCTACATAGCGAATGGTAAAAAATCAATGAAATGTCATTTTCTCAGAAAATTGAAAACGGTTTTCACTGTACCTTTAGTATATCAATAGACAAATCATTTCACACCCGATCATGAAAAGAAAACAAAATTAAGTCATCAGGAACCATACAAAATTTGAAATTCATGCATTTTATATTACATAACACATGGGGCAGCTGCTCGTTTATGACGTCACAAATCCAAAACTTTGAACTCTAATAACTTTCTTACTCTTTAACGGATTTTCTTCAAACCTTCACCGATATTTTTTACTATTTTTTCTGCTATTTTTACAACAAAGTTTTCTTCAGGGTGAACTTCCCCTTTAAGGGTCTGAATATGCGCATGCAGCCTATCCTCTCGCAAACAGCAAGTTTTGTATGTGCTAGTCTTTGCGTGGAGACACACTTGCAGATCAAGGTTTCAATCAGAGTCTGTGCCTGCCAGACTATCCGTAGGCCTAAGCGGGCCTAAGCCATAGAGACATTATGGGAAGACGGGGTAAGTTGTGACAGTTTTTGCTTTTTGCATGTTAGAATTGATATGATTAATAATCTTGTCAAAATAAGTACCTTGCCTTGAAATTTAATTCTTCTGAAATATTTTCCACCTATATATAACTTTCTATCCCCACACTGAAAGTCATCGTGACCTTTGAAAAAAGCAATGTCAAATGGCTCAACTTGCCCCATATATGGGGTAAGTTTGAGCCACCTTCTGGGGTATGTTGAGCCACAAAAACTATGTACAAAATGTATTAGGGGAGAACCAGCATGTCAATTTTTTGTTTAAAGTCTTTTCACTTGCTAATTCTCTATAAATGCTAACATCCTTTAAAAGGAAAAGTGCAGTGATGAAAATTTGCTCCTTTCAGCCAGCATTTCAATCGATTTTTATGGTTTGTTTGTTTTTTAAGATAAATTACCATAGGAATTACCATGGCTCAATTTGCCCCATGCTGTTTGGCTCAACTTACCCCAGTCCGAACTTAGTGCGATAATTTTGTATCCACACATTTATTATGCATCCATCATATAAAAGACTATGACAAGAATGAAGATCCATACCTGTACTAATAATGTTGTTATCATGTCTTTATTATATTTAAAGACGTGTGTGTTTATAAAGCACTCATCTATTTCACACTCTTTTTTACTTTTTTGGCTGAAATTCATGTTTTTCCCTCTAAAAAACTACTTTTTGTTTCAAAGTTGAAAACAATGTGGTGGGGTTAGGGGTTATGCTATGGGTCATCAATACATGACACCACCACAATGTCTGACTCATTCATTATTGGCCTGGGGCTGGTGGCTCAACTTGCCCCTATGCTCAACTTACCCCGCCTTCCCCTATACATCGCTATGGCCTATAAGCCTACTTGCTCCAAAATACATTTTCACTGATTTAATTACCTACATGCATGCACAAGTGTAAAACTGCAATATGCCCCAAACTTGCTACTGAATCGATAAAAGTAAAAGGCATATCACCCAGGGGCAGCAATCCTGGAGGGGGATTACTGTGTTACTGCCCCCCTTGAAGCACTGAAAAGTGTCCGGTTTGTGCCCCTTTCTCCTAAGAAGGGCCCGTTATGTGTGAGCAAGTGCCCCTTGCTTTCTTGAAACTACCCTTTCTCGTGTCAGTGCCCCTCACAAACATGCATCGTGCCCCTTTCACCTGAGAAGGACCCTTTTTATATGTTAACGAGTGCCCCTCCTTTGAAACAAGAAAACAATTTTCTCATTTTTATTTGTTACTGATATAAGCAGTGACGTACAGATGGGGGAATCTTGCCCCTCCCCCCCAAAAAAAAAAAAAATCATAACCAAGAAAAAAAAGAGAGAAGGGTGCTTTATGGTAAGTAAAAATCTACCACAAATTGGATTTTGCTTTATGATAAGTAAAAATCTACCACAAATTTGATTTTCAATATAAAATGTCAAAATTTTTGCTTGATCGATTCACTCGCTCGCAGCTTCTTATAAATTGTATGTGATGATGCAACATCTCAAAATTTTTGGCTCATTACACCACTATAGATTTTCTTTGTTTTAAGATAGTGCCCTTTTCTATGGTGTCCCTCCCCCCACTTTCAACTTCGCTCTGCCGCCCCTGATATTACCTTTTTAATTCCTCATATGCTATTTTGTTATTTATATACTCTTTAGTTATTGTTGTAGCTACTGTAGATGGTATAAGTTTAATTTACTATATTTTATTTTGAAGCGCATTGTAATTATTGCAATTATTATGCGCTTAATAAATCTAACATTATCATCATATTATTTCGTTTCTAAAAGGAGGGCTGCCTGAGGTGACTACCACATTATAAATCTTGAAATAGTAATATACCGGTACCTCATGATGTTTTCTCTCTGTCATGGTGTGAGGCCAAATGGAGGAGAGATGCATCTTACACATGTCTGAGTATTATACCCCTATACATGACGTCATCGTGAGGATCATCTTGCCCCCATTACACTGCCGATAAGCTAGTTTTTATTTTCGTAGCATTAACCCCGCCTGGTGATCGAGACTAGGTGGCCACTGAATTGTGCTCTACCGATACCTATACTGGCTCTGATCGAGGTCAAAGGTCATTCACGTGCAGCGCAGCTAGCTAGCTAGAGCTAGCTAGCTAGCTATAGCGCTAGCGCATAGCGGAAAGGTAAATTTACCATCCGGCTATTCCGGAGGCGAGCGCCTGCTTGACCACATAAGGCAAGTTCTGTTTGAAATCATCCATTGATATACACTATCAGTATCATGGCATCTACAAGGATTCTTTTCTTCATGCTCATCTGGTTTGCCTTGCTGTACTTTGGAGGAATGTATCTTTTCACGAAAGGTTTTCTTTTAACTCGAATAGAGATTGCTGAAAAGAGCGAGAGCGTGTGTGGTAACTCCGCCAGAGCTCCAGGCGCGGGACATAGCAGTGGTCCGGGCGAAGCCGCTGCGGATTCGTGCACTCATGTTCGATTCAAAAGAGCTGTAGTATTGCTTATTGATGCTTTGAGATACGACTTTGCACTGTTTAACACGAGCCTCCCATCATCAGAAGCTGCTCCTTTTCAAAATAAAATGCCAGTAATTCATGAAACGGTTACAAACTTTCCCGAACAGTCCATCTTGTTCAAGTCGCTAGCTGATCCTCCTACCACAACTTTGCAGAGACTGAAAGGTATCATAACTGGAAGTCTTCCAACATTTGTAGATGCCGGACAAAATTTTGCTAGCTTTGAAATATCGGAGGACAACATCGTTGACCAACTTGTGCAAGCAGGAAAGAGAGTCACATTCATGGGTGACGATACATGGATGACACTCTTCAACAAGAAGTTTAATAAAGCATTTCCATTTCCTTCTTTCAATGTTAAGGATTTGCACACTGTGGATGAAGGAATTCTGACCAAACTACTACCTGAAATTAGGAAGAAAGACTGGGATGTGGTAATCGCTCACTTCCTCGGCGTGGATCACTGTGGTCATTCACTTGGTCCATACCATCCTTCGATGGGGAAGAAATTGACTCAGATGAACGCTGTGATTAAGTAAGATCATTGTTCAAGGCACTTGGACTGGATCCATATTATTTAAGTTTTTTCTACATTGCATTTCAATTATTAGACTAAAATAATGGTATTTTCACAGGAATCTTTACTAGTTTACTTCTTACTTAGTTCATGTCTTCTAAAATTTCTCAGAATTTGAAGTCAGATATTATGTCAGGATTTATAAAGATTTTCCAAAAAAGTTATTTCTGCATGCATGTAATTAATTCAATCACATACATGTATGTTACGATGTTTCAATAACACAAAAATTACTCCATATGTAACTGAAGATGTATACTTTTGTTCTGGGGAAAAAAAAACAAACTAAGACTTGGATGATCCTCCTATTTCCAACAATTGGTACCAGTATAGGGGAGATTGGGGTTAGTTGGAATGCGGGGTAAGTTGAAACATTGTAATTTTCTTTAACACCTGTAAAATAAATTTATGCAATACTGCCCTCAATTTATTGCTATTAATAATACAACATACAATCATATTGTATTTGATAACAGATCTGTAATGCAGAGCTTGGATGATGACACCATCTTGTTTGTTCTTGGTGATCACGGAATGACAAAATCGGGAGATCATGGGGGAGACAGTCCAGAGGAACGCTCTTCTGCAATTTTCATGTACAGTCCAAGGAAGATCTTTGCTAAGAGTGATATCATGGCCAAGGTAGGTGGTCTTTCTGTGACTTCTTTTTGTATTCGTAATCGTAAGAAAAAAAACCCAACAAAAACAGGTAGCTGTTTGAAGATGCAGATAATGTAATCCTTAAGCTGAGTGCACCAGTTCTTTCTATTAGTGATGGAGATAACTTTCATATTTGGAAGCATGGAAAACTACTAACATTCTTTTTCCTGATCTTTGTATTGAAACCATTTCCCTGAAAGAGTTCTCCTGGGGAGCGTTTCATGAAAGGACTTGTCGGACGTTTTATCCGACAAGTCCCATTTTATCCGACAGTTACTATAGTAACAGTGCCTCTCAGCCAATCAGAATCAAGGAAAGATGTCAGATCTGACAACTTGTCAGACAAAAATGTTGATGAAACTGATCAACTTAAGGAAGAGTGAATCATCAGCCCTTTCCCCAGAAATGAATAAATAAATGAATACATGAATAACTTATATCAAGGAGTACTTTTAGAATGCAATGCAACGTGATTGTTCACTTTTAGGACGAGACATCAGTAGATATAATGAGAAACTACTCAATTTAATTTCATTTCCAATTACCGGTACTCAACGATAGCTCCTAAAATTCGACCTTCACTGACATGTCTGTTTAACAGGTGGTCACTAATGTAGATTCAACTGTATTAGTTAAATTTATTTCTGTTTACAGAGGATACCTGATGTTGTCTCTCAGATTGACTTTGTACCAACCCTCTCCCTTCTGCTGGGTGTCTCGATCCCATTCTCAAATCTTGGAGCAATCATTTCTCCTCTATTCTCACTTGGTCCACCATCAGTACGAACTACTAAAGCACCCAGCTTTCCAGACAATCAACAGCATATAAAACATAGATTATTTGCATCTAGAATCAATGCCAAACAGGTAGGTTGATCAAAAGATTCATATTGGAAGATTATCAGTTATGCATGCAGGCACCTTTAAGACCGCAACTAATACTCCTTTTGCTTGGAATACATGTAGCTCAAGGAGAATAGTAAAGTGCATGGGGTATTGCAGATGCAAATGTGTTCTCCAGGTGATGCTCTGAATAGATGACTTGTCTTGTAAGATAAGTCATAATTATCTGTAAAATTTGAATGGAATCATATATTTGACACTTAAATGCCATTTGTAAAATGACCACCCAAGTGTCTGTATGTATAAATTAAACATATATGTATAATGTGTCAACTAGGATTCTGGAAGATTCTTCCTTATGAATCCAGTGTTAACTGCAGCTACCTTTATTTATCTTTAAATGGGACAAAATTATCAAAGGCCTTTGAAAGTCATTTTCTTGCAACTCTTAAGTGGATGCTTTTTTCCTTCAAAAATCCTAATTGCTGCAAAGATATATTAGGAATAACTGTGCTTAATATTGTTGTTTTTTCTAGATTCATCATTACATTACAACCTACAACAAAGTAGCTGGGGATTTCCCTGCCGAAGTATATTCTCAGCTAGAAACCCTTTATCAGAAAACAGAAGATCAAATGGACCACTTGGAAGCTCTCATGGCTGCAGAATCGATGTCGGAAGTCACAGAGGAGTCTCTACTTGACTTGGAAGAACACTTCCTGGAGTACATCCTCGGTGTCAGGGAAATGTGCCGTAGTATATGGGCCAAGTTTGAGATGGTCTATGTCTATCAAGGACTTGGTCTTGTGATACTGACTATCACGATGGGTGTGTCGATCGTCACCTTGCAACATTATACTGAACCAGAAAAGATGGATGATCTTCTGCAGAGTCTGATCAAGCAGCTAGTCACCTGGACAGTGTGTGTTAGTGTTTCTGGCTTTCTGCTCTCACAGAGTACCGGCTTGTCAACAGCCACTTGTCTGATCTTCATCCCAGGTTTCACATCGATTCTCATCATGATGCTTCAACTGTTTTTAGAGGTGTCCAATATCAGTGTGTCCAGGTTATTGGGGTCTTTGACATTTACATCTGTATTTCAAGCCTTATTAGTAATATCACCAATAGTTTTGCACAGTGCTTTCCTTACCTCAGATAGTCATGTTATCAATGAGGGACGAGCAATAGTGTTCTTTGTACAATCAATATTAACATTTTACGTGTTAGTGTTTTCACTTCAAAACTACAAGTCATTTTATTCAGAAAAGGAACATGGATATATGAAGAGTAACTTCAGATTAAAAAAGTTTATATCAAGTCCAGCTATGCGGATGATCATGCTTGGACTGGCAGCGTTAGTGTGTGTAAGATGTAGTAGTTTGTTTGTCTCCTGCCGGGAAGAGCAGTATTGGTGCTCTCCCTCAGATTTCCTTCCACCGTTATCTCTGATACCATCAGAACAGTCCAGTTTACGGAGCTACCGATTCTTACTCTCTATCGGCTCTGTTGCGGCTATTCCATCTGCCCTCATCTACCACCTGTCGCAGCAAGGTAACTTGAGTAACCTGTCAGGACAGGTGTACTCCATCCGCTATGGAATCCCTCTTGCCAGTGTCTGCATCTGTATGTTCTGGGGACAGCAGGCACTTCCTGAGAAGCTTCGAGAACAGTCTCCAGAATGGCAACAGGTAGTATTTCCTCAGGTTGCATACGTCATGATCGCAGTAGCTGCCATCCTGCAGTGGGTATTCCCTCTGAACCTTCTCCTTGTGAGGAGACCATCCAAATCTGCACAAGGAACCCTTTCCCAGAGTGATGTCTCAGTGCAATCAGATAAAGATACAGTTTCTGAATTAGGTAATACTGCTAATAAAGGAGTCTCAAAACATTCCGAACCCTCTAGGACTCTTGAAGACTCTGACACTGAGGAGCAACCCCCATTGGTGTATGGACTTGGAACAGTCTTCAGTGCCACATATTTGCATATTCTTGTCTCAATGGTTCTCCTTTTATCTCTCCTGAATGCGGACGGCATAGCCAGCTCTATACTCCTTATGGTGGTTGAGATGGTTTTTTTCTTGGAGATTTATGCTGCTACAAGGAGAAAACAACTGACTGCCCTGAGAGCAATGCCAGAATTATATAAAATGGGTGAGTAAGTCTCATGCACAATTAAATGAAAAAGTTTTGATCAGTCTTTCATCTTAAAACAAATATCAAACAAGGAACTTTGGTCCCTTTATTAATTTGCCCCCAAATATAGAAACAAAAATTATATATGTAATATGCAATTATATATGTAACAAACTGTTTCTTTGGGGGGGGTCAGATGAGATGGACATTGCACTTCCACATGGTGTAGCTGATCCCCTTTGGTTCATTTTCGCTACAAATTTGTCTAAGGTCAAGTTCAAAATGTGGTTTCTTTGTTATAGATTAATTATTAACAAGAAGACACTGGTATGTACATAATTCAGAAAGTAATTTAATGAGAAAAAACAATACATACTAATATGTCGATAAATATTTCTTGCAAATCAGCACAAAGTTAGGTTAATTTATAATGAAATCTACTATTGTAAGTATAGTTCATTCCAGTTTTCATTTTCAATCTTCCTATATTTTCCCAATTTGACTAGGATTCTATGTAGTCCCATGGTATGTTATAGGTGTCTGGTCCCTCATGGCATCACAATACTTCTTTGCTACTGGACACCAAGCTACATTCACAGCTATCAAATTTGAATCAGCTTACACTGGATTCAACGGTGACTTTCCTCGCTATCTCTACGTCATTCCAGCTACTTTAGTCAGTCTCAATACATTTGGCTCACAGGTAAGATAGATTTCTCATAAGAAAAACCCTCATAAAATACAAATTACACTGGATGATGAATTGTAGGGTGGCATATTTACCTTTTCTTTTCCTATGTAACTATTTCTTTGCATCCAAGTTTCTTTTGATCCTTACATGGTCCATCATTTATGGTTGTTGATTGGGATGATGTTTCGTTCCAGTTTGAAAGATTTAAGATTGACTTGAAGAAAATGTTATAATTTCATTGTAATTGATTTCATGTCTGTATACTAGCAGTCCCAGAAATGCTTAAACATGTAGTCAGCCACTACCCCCATAGAAATATGAATCAACAATGATGAAGAAAATAATTGTGTAAATGCGTTAATCCAAGCTGCAGTATACCAATAATTTTATTGGAATTTGTTTTAGAGGAAAGAAAAAAAATTGACTAGAACCGTGCTCAAGATCAAGCCCATAACCTTTCCATGCCAAGTTGGATAGGTTTGAAATTTATTGTGGCATGTGTTGAAATGATTTGATCTGAAAATTTATTCAATATGTTTGTCTCTTGTGAAAGATTTTCTTTGCTGCCATGCTTCCTCTGATCCTGATATGGCCATTCACACGTGGTCTCTGGGTGACAGGCAATAAAGTCGTCACTGAGGATGAACAACAGGGAGAGCTCAACCTTCATACTAACTCAGATCAAGCTATGAGGGCGCTGTTTCAGATATCTACCATGTTCCTGATCTTCCAGGCTTGTGATGTGAGTATTCCCCCCCCCCTTCCCCCGGAAAACATAAATTTAAACTAACTTGATCAAGCTCACCAAAGAATCATTTGATGGATCAACTTCAAACTTCATCCAAATATTCATAGGCCTATAGAAAAGTCAATGATATACATGTATCCATATGTGAGGATGATCTGAGTAGATTAGCAGGTCACAAGGTCAAAATCACAAAGATCAATATTTTGAAAAGTATAAAAGTTATGTACCTTATTTGGTACATTCTTTGTCTTCCAATTGGTGGAGGCACAAATTTTTACTATGTGTAATTGAGTCCATCAAGAAAAATATAGTCTTATTCAAGATCAGAGCCGTGTTTAGCCAACTTGGAAAAATATAAATATCCCAATGTTCTAACAAGCCTATTTGCCCATTTTTATTTTATTGAGAATGCACCAATAGTGGCAAAAGAAATCCTGAATTTTCTCAAGAGTTCATAAAATTTTCATGAATTTTCTAAGCATGAATATAACCTGTTGCTCATGTGCTTGCATTCTATTAGCTCCAATATCATGATTCATATGTCTTGGCCCATTGTATGCTTTTAAAACTCAGAGGTGTCTTTGTCACTTTAATGCTCCCATTTGCAAGAGATGCTAATAGGATAATATCAAGTAAAGCTTATGCCTTTGCTACATTAGGAATTTTTGCAGATGGAACATGGTAAATTTATTGTCAAAAGCCCTTCATCACAAAACAGCCTTTGTTGAGAATCGGTGAATCAACACAGCAGTGTCGTCTTGGACAAACGTCTTGCCATTTTTAATCAGTTTGGAATCTTGGGACGCTCTGCTATCCCAGTTCACCAATTTTCAATAAAGACCTCTAAGTTGTTCATTGTGATTTGATGGGCATTTTTAAATAGATTCTCGATGTTCCATAAAGTGTCAGTGTAGTGGTTGCAATATACTTGCTACTACATGGACAGAGAACTTTAACCATATTGAGTATTTCCTGTACAACCGAATGGATTACAGAATTTGATAGTAAACAGGTTGATCTGTAATAAAGCCAACCCACAATTTTTGTCTAAATACACAGGTTTCCAGACATACAAAATTATACTCACAATACTTCACTCTTTTCCATTTCATTTCTCTTTTCTCCTGCACGTAGCTTGTATGTACGATGGTGGCAGCAGCAGTCCTTCGTCGTCATCTGATGGCTTGGAGTGTCTTTGCTCCAAGGTTTATCTTCCAGGGCGTGGCCTTTGGTGTAACCGTTCCGTCTGTTCTTATCACATTCCTCTTCTTCACCTACATGCAGCGGTGTCTGGCCACATGGATCAGCAGAATCCAGTCTTGAATGATACCAAAGAGACAAAATTCTCTACCTACATTCTGTTGTGCATGAACTAAATCTATCTTTTGAAATAACTAGATCCAAGGCATAGCTTATGCATGAATATATGGCTGCAAATGATGAAAATTTGTGGCATTACGGTGTCTAAATTTATTCAGTGTCTCATGTGGAATGGGGATGTCAATAACAACAGGCTCTCCAAATTATATGCAATATGGCAAGTATGCAACACCTAGATGTAAAAGCCATGTGTTAATGCTGGGCTTTTAAAGAAGAGGACGGTGAGTGCACCATGTTGTCGAGTACCAAAATGTGACATCATCAATTTTCTTTTTTTTTTTGGTATTTTACTGTTATTGATCTTATTTCGGTTTAGCATGATAAAAAAAAACCACAACACAAATATGGTGGGAATCGGTCCATGGGGCCCCAAGATATGACTGTCTGAATACATAATTAGCCCCACTGAAATCAGTGTATTATTGGCCTGGTTCTTCAAGTTTAGAACCAGGGGTGGTATTCTGAGATCCATTTTATCTCAGATAAAATAAAATATTTTATCTCCGTTAAAATCAGTGAGATAAAATACCCTTAAAATCTCTCCGAATTGGTATTCTGAGAACAATTTTATCTTCATTTTATCTCTGTAAGACACACCTACTTTTTAATCAATATCCAATTAGAAACGCGCTTTTATAGCTCTCTCGTGTCACTCAACCAATTGAAATCCATTCCGCTAGGAGGTGTGTCAAAGGGGACAGATTGCGTCAATTTATTGACTTGAAATACGCTTGCACTATACGCTTGCGCGTCTTTACAGAGATTTCTTTTTAACAAAAAGGACAATACTCTCATCTTTTTTCGAAGTCTCCATCGCATCTTTTCAAGCATCATTTCAAAGACAACATTAGTCAAGATATATCCTATGGAATACTTTCTGATTGTATAGGAATAACGTTAAGGTGTTATTCTCAATAAATATATATTTTTTCTTCATTTTCATGTCAAAATTTGGGGTTAATTCACCTAGAAATATTGGTGAAATCAACGTCGCGGAGATGAAATAGCCCCTACCCTCTTAAGTTTATTTTATTTTTTTCCTCAAAGTAACATGAGCGCAAGCACATCATCCGCGTTGCAATACCAAGATACGCGATGGGTATGTCTACGCAAGCACTGTTCTGTTGCGTATCATCTATTGTTACGCAAGATAAAATTTATACGCAAGATAAAATTGAAAATTTTATCTCAGAGATAAAATGTCATCTCAGAATACCAATTTCATTTTAAGAGATAAAATAAAATATTTTAAAGATAAAATGACCTCAGAATACGGCGCCAGGCCATATAAATTGACTTCAATGGGGCTAATTATGTATTCATGGGGTCATATCTTGGGGCCCCATGGACCAATTCCCATCAAATTTGGGTTGTGGGCATTTTTCATCATGCCTTGCAGCAGTGTGGTATAAAAAACGCTGAAATGCAAAAAAAAAAGTTTTTTGCGACGTCATCACTTCAGTACCGGTACTCTATTTTGATATTTTTCAAAAGTCGGATACCATGTATACACTACCTGATTTGACTTGTTGTTTTACATCTTTCGAATTAGCTTATCCAAGTTTAAGTTGTTAGCCCAATGTGAGACTTAAGCCCGACTCACACTATGCAATTCGTGCCATCCGAATTTTAAAGAAATTGTGATAACATTTTATATGAACATTCCAACCAATAAAATCTTACCGATCCAAGTTCAGAATAATGGCAGGACTACTACAAGCGAAACTCAGTCAAGTTCGAGCCTCCCTGGATGAATAAAGACAAATTAAATTCCAAATTGTAATAATGTCATCGGCTGCGACTTAAAGCCAATATGGACTTACTCCGACCACAGATCTTGCCGCAAAGTAAAAATATGCTTTTATTTTTAATCAATATTTATTCATTTCTATTATTCATTTCTATTCATTATTTTGAACATTATGCCAAACATTAAATAAAATAATTTTACTTCTTTGAACTTTCATATTTAATGCAAAATGCGAATGCTTGTAAAATTGCGTTGCAACGAAACGCATAGTGTGAGCCGGGCTTTAGGTAGTCTCCATATTGTGATAATTTTAACAAAAATCACATCTTATCTTCCTTTTGAATTTTAAAAGAAATAAATCATATTCATATTAGATTAACTCTAGGCCAAGGATCATCAAGGGTCATCCAGACGTCATGATGCACATGTATGAGCACTTCCAAATTTAAAATCTTAAAACAAGAGTATGATTCAAATAAAAAACTTTGTATGATGACCATGCCGTGATCATGATTACAATATTTATGAACATGATTTGGATGATCATCATGTTCATAGTGATATTGCTCTTGGTGCTATTGGTGATGTTGATCATCATCATACTACAACATTATAGATATTAGAGGTCAGGATCATAATCATTCTGCCGTACTTTGGCAAAAGGAAGCAAGTTACAAAAGTATCATTTGTTGTAAATGAGCAATGTGTGTCTGTCATTTACATATAGACGTCATTGCAATTTAACAGCATATTTTCTTCAATATCTTTCCATAGAACGATAAATTCTTCCCAAGATTTTGCCTGAACGTGCAACAAACAAAGGGTGTTTCAGAAACAACAACTCAAATTTGACTGATGTGTCACTTGGCTTTCTTTTGCCGAAGTTGGGCAACATTGTGATCATTAATATCATGATTATGATCACTTTTCCCCCATTTCCCAATGCTTTTTTTTTTCATATTTAGGTTATTACATAATTGCATTGGAGATGATTATGATGAAATGAATTGATCACCTAATTGTTCAGGACAAGTTAATCTTGCAGTGTTCACAATTATATTTTTCCAAGTAACATGATTTGATGGAAGTATGAGACAGATTACTTAGGACAAAATATTGCTACCGTGAAAAGGGGATCTCACTATTCTCTAGTAAAAGTGCGATATTGGACAGCAATCAGAAATTTATCCTTTAAAACTTGCCATTAGAACTGAAGATTTCAATCATAAAGAGGATATGTACCTGCCTACTTGGTATGTATTACATTGTTTTAAAAATTCATGTTCAGTTTTAAACATTAAAAATAAATGATTTATTCTTTTATTAGCCATTATGATTGGAAAAAAAAAATTATTTGTAACATTTGTGGTTGTTTTTGTCATTGAAATAAAAAGAGGTGTGTGACAGAAATTTGTAGTTATTGTGGTTGTAGAAAAATAGCCTTATGACCTCCCAGAAAAAAAGTTGTTTGGAATCAACAGTTTGAAATCAAACAAGAATAAAAAAAGAAAATTTCGTCAAAATTAAAATAAGAGAGTATCAAAGTTTCACTTATTTTTCAAAAAACAGTTATTTCCACAAAATGATAATGAATAATAATTGAGATTTACACTTAGAAACAATCCTGTAAAATTATATATTTGTAATGTTTGTAATGATTTTTCCGCATTTTAACATTGGTACAGATCCATTTAAGCAAAGGATGATATAACTGTAGAAAAATATTTCCGCTTGAGTGAGCACCACTTACTTTTGAAAAGTTAGTGAAAAATGATTTGCGCAGAACTTTGAAATTGTTATGTGAATAAAAGAATAATTGAAGAACACATGAAATTTGCTAGTAAAATTGATTTGAATATGTCTTACCTTTTTAAACTTGTTTCCTTGCCCAAAACACTTTGAAGAGTGCGTTGCGCCCCACACATGGAGGCCATCCTGAAGATATTTGCTTTGCACTGAGCTGTGATTTACATGAAATGGCTTAGGCTTGATTTTCATTTGGTTAAAGTTGGGAAAAGTGTGGAGAAACTAGTATTAAATGAAAAATGACATGTAAACCCACTTTAAATGATAAATCTTAGTGAAAAAATACTGGATATGGCTGATATAAACTTTTGTTCAGATACATTTATGTCCTCATATCTAGCTGGCACAAAAAGGGTAAACTTGTGCTTGATAAGTGTTGAAATTTCAATGTGGGTGGCAAAATTGTTACAAAATGCTTGAATGTATCCGTTTTATTTCAATTGCTAAAAGTGCAAGGGAAATATATGACAAATGTTTTGCAGGGTAAGTTTGATTTCACCCTTTCCCCTTGATACTTTGTGAAAACAAGCTTTTCTGCCCAAACAGATTACTGCAAGCTTTACAAAAATGGACAGTGCTCACTCAAGTGTAACATTCTGTCAAAACTTTTACTTTCATTGGATAGATGAGACCCAAACCCAAGATTATATGTGAAAAAATTACCCACATGTTTTATGTTTTTTAATTCCCAGGGCTTTTTCTAAGTGTAAACTTTTTTATACGCACTGAATAGTGCTCACTTATTTTTCACAAAATAATGATAATTAAGAAGTAAATAGCCCTTTACAACAACACTGATATGCAAATGAGAGACTCAATATCACTACATCTATTTCTTTTGTTATTGTTTGAATTGTGCAATGTTTCAATTTTTCAGATTTGACAGTAAGAACCATCTTGATTTACCCATAAAATTTTGAAGCAATATAATTCCACATGTTCAGGGAGGAATAACACTTTGTTTCACATGGCAAGGAGGACGATACTAAAATATCTTGTTTTTCGTCTATATATATATATATATATATATATATATATATAAAGTGAATTTTTAAAAACCTCTTATTTTCTTTTTTTACTCTTCATTGTGATGACATTTTCAATGTTATGTTTGCTTGATTTTTCTTTTTATTCAAATCAACTTTTTGTTGGGTTAACTTGCACTTTTAAAGGTAGAACAAAAGTCTCATGGTGTGGTTAATACCTTTCTGTCAAAGCATAAGTGTAAATTAGATCTTCCCAGCCATGGCATAATTTCCTTCAGCAATAAATTTATCCACAATGTGCTGCACTCAACCCAGGTGAGGTGAATGGGAACCTGGTAGGATTATCAGATCAAGAGGGGAGTTGCGACCCCCCCAAAAAAAATCCGGGGACCATTTTTTGTCTCACCTGCGAAGCAAAGTGAGACTATAGGCGCCGCTTTTCCGACGGCGGCGGCGTCAACATCAAATCTTAACCTGAGGTTAAGTTTTTGAAATGACGTCATAACTTAGAAAGTATATGGACCTAGTTAATAAAACTTGGCCATAAGGTTAATCAAGTATTACTGAGCATCCTATTAGAGTTTCATGTCACATGACCAAGGTCAAAGGTCATTTAGGGTCAATGAACTTAGACCATGTTGGAGGAATCAACATCGAAATCTTAACCTGAGGTTAAGTTTTTGAAATGTCATCATAACTTAGAAAATATATGGACCTAGTTCATGAAACTTGGACATAAGGTTAATCAAGTATCACTGAACATCCTGCATGAGTTTCACGTCACATGACCAAGGTCAAAGGTCATTTAGGGTCAATGAACTTTGGCCGAATTGGGGATATCTGTTGAATTCCCATCATAACTTTGAAAGTTTATGGGTCTGATTCATGAAACTTGGACATAATAGTAATCAAGCATCACTGAAAATTTTGTGCAAGTTTCAGGTCTCATGATTAAGGTCAAAGGTCATTTAGGGTCAATGAACTTTGGCCGATCGGGGGTATCTGTTGAATTACCATCATAACTTTGAAAGTTTATTGGTCTAGTTCATTAAACTTGGACATTAGAGTAATCAAGTATCACTGAACATCCTGTGCGCGTTTCAGGTCACATGACCAAGGTCAAAGGTCAATGAACTTTGGCCGAATTGGGTGTATCTGTTGAATTACCATCATAACTTTGAAATTTTATGGATCTGATTCATGAAACTTGTACATAAGAGTAATCAAGTATCACTGAACATCCTGTTCGAGTTTCAGGTTACATGATCAAGGTCAAAGGTCATGTAAGGTCAATGAACTTTGGCCATGTTGGGGTTTTTTGTTCAATAACCATCATATCTCTGTAAGTTTATTGGTCTAGTTCATAAAAAGTGGACATAAGAGTAACCATGTATCACTGAACATCTTGTGCGAGTTAGAGTAGTATTCAAAGTCAGCACTGCTGCTATATTGAACCGCGTGATGCAGGTGAGACGGCCAGAGGCATTCCACTTGTTTAAATCTTTTTTTTTTAAACTTGTAATTTTATTTTATTCTATTTCTATGTATTTATTTCATTTATTATTGTTATTATTTCTTTTTTTTTGGGGGGGTGGGGCGAACAAATGTCACAGAGTCCCTTCCCCCCCCCCATCAGCTTTTTTGAGGACACGGTATCAGCTTATCAGTGACAAGCTGTTCATAATAAAAGTATTAGGCTAACAGTGCTTATTCCAAGGTCCCCAATTCTTTGTATCTGTGTTGTTAACTGGCCTTACATTGCAGGAAAATGCAACTTAATTTTACAAATTTTCATGGGGGTTAATTTGGCAACGACCTCTATACCAAAAATAGTGGTGTTTTAGATGCAAGAAAACGCCATTTTCACACACAGATTTTCAAAAATTTTCCCTACTGTGGGAGGGGGGACACCCCCCTCCCACACCCTCCCCCTCGCTCGCTTGGACTCGGTCGCTACGCTCCCTCGCATACCACCCCAACCCCCCCCCCCTTTATAGAAAGCTGGATCCTCCCCTGATTATTTCCTTCAATGCATGAGCGCTGAAAGACAGCTCAAGCTGGGGTAATAATAATAACATCGCGGCTCGGAATAGAATATTTCTAGATAGATGGCGATATATAAATGCCTATTATTATTATTATTAATTTCGATGAAATATGCATTGTCTAAGAGAAGCAAACAGCATAAGATGTCACCTTGATTTTAAAAGTCTGAAGGTAAAACAACAAAAAAAGAAATTGGAACTAAATTGTCCCTAAAAATGAAACAAAACCAATAACTCTGAATCTTGAGAGAAGAGCGTCTTCCCAATTCATCTAATGTCAATTCGTCCAATTGCCAACTTGTCTACTATCATTTGGTCTACCATCAGTTCGTCCACTCACCACATGGTCTACTTTCATTTAGTCTGATGCCATTCCGTCTAATAACCAGTTGGTCCTATAGCCATTTATACCATTTGGTCTAATTGGACTAAGTGTAAAATGAATGAAAATGAAATGGATATTAGACCAACTGGTTATGAGACAACATGGTCATAGACGAAATGGTGACTAGGCGAAGTGATGATTGGACCAAATGGTTGTTAGACGAAATGTTGATTGGCGGAATGGCAGTAGACTAAATGAAAGTAGACCAGGTGGTGAGTGGACGAATTAGAAATTTACCCTCTCAACTAGATGACAGCGCATTATGTAAGGAATGAAACTTACTGATAAATAATTACACTTTACTCTAAAATGCCACCATACTTGAAATGTATAGAAGAAGAAGAAAGTCGAATTGGGCATAGGAAGAGCCCATAGTCTGGATTCCAATGTGATAGGACAGAGGCAGGGGGAGGGTAGCATAGGGGCAACTGTCCAGTATGCTTTTTAAGTAAAGAAAAAGAGGGAGAGAAGAAGAATGTTGAAATGAGAGATATAGGCTATATTACTTTATGATACTTAAGTGTTTAAATAAAACATCAACTTTTGGTCACCTTGCCCCCCCCCCCCCCCGCAAAAAAATTAAAAAAATTATATATATATATAATATATCTTAAACATCTT
The DNA here is from genome assembly GCF_018143015.1 of Lytechinus variegatus. NCBI lineage: Eukaryota > Metazoa > Echinodermata > Echinoidea > Temnopleuroida > Toxopneustidae > Lytechinus > Lytechinus variegatus. The sequence continues at coordinate 22,943,593 of NC_054741.1, read as the reverse complement.
AAAGTTTCACGTATTGGCTTCTCTATTATAGTAACAAAATATGCTGAAGATAAATGGTAATGCTTTCAATGCCAATATCTTCAGCATATTTTGTTACTATATATATATACATATATATATATATATATATATATATATATATATATACATGTATATATATATATATATATATATATATATATATATATATATATATATATATATGTATATATATATATATATATATATATATATATATATTGACCTCTGATAAAGGAATAGTAATGAGTGAGAGAGAGAGAGGAGATTGGAATGAGTTGAATATACCAATGGAAGAAGGAAACATATATAAATGAAGTAGAGATGGCTAACTATATATCACTCCTCTTCACCCCTCTATTCGATGACCGGGAAAATGATATATCTGCAAACCTCTTAACAGAAACACTTTTCTGTTGTCATCTTGGTCGCGATCTTTTTGCTCCCTTGTCGCTTTTAATTTTTTGGACCCCTCAAAAATTGTTTGCGCATTTTTATAGGCCACTCTGTTTTGTGTTATCGAGAGAAGTTGATAAAAGATTCCTCCCGTCTGAAAAAAAAAATATCTCAGCGCAATCACGATCAGTGGACCAGGTATATCATCCTGGACCCTAGGTATCAAGATCCAGGCGCTTGTTCAACTGAAATGAAATCTTAAATTCCTTATAAAAACAAAAACACTTTTCGGTTTCCCCCGAAATTGATGGCTCCGTTTTAGACATCGGTATATTCTTTTGTACTTCGTTAGAAATGGACACCTAATTGAATGAACATATTAAGTATCGCCCTTTTGGTCGAACCAAGAAGGTTAAAAAAAACTTCTTGATCAAACTGACTACCGTATACTCGCGTCTTAAATAATTAGTGATTTGGTTAAAATTTGATTTAATTAAAATTTGCCTGCTTGTTTATTTTTTTTTTGGGGGGGTGTGGTCCTTCCGATTTTATTTGTTGGGATAAATTAATTGATGAATTGAATTTAAAGTTGTTTGAAAATGGGGTAATATTAAAAAAAACAAAAATACTATAAAGATTTCATCAAAACTTAGTTTTGAAAAAATATTAATTTTCATTTATTTGCATGATTTAAAAGTTGTTTGCCTGCATGTTTGCTGATGATGTCACGTCCGCACTTGCCTTTGCTATTTCATTGAATAAAATAAATCTTTATCATATTGTAAATTACAATATGAATTCAAAAATCCCGTGTAAAACTGAGATTATATCAGAAGTTATTTCAATATATACAACTTGTTTAGGGGCCAAAATATGTAAATGGAGCCCACGAAAAACTTGTTTGTGGGGGTTATTTTGCACACAGAAAAAAACTCGTTTAGGGGGTGTTTGGAAATAATTTGGTCACGCATGTGTACGTGCAATTATGTACAGCAATTCACTACTGCCCCCCCCCCCGGGGGTGATTTGGTTTCACCGAGAAAATGAAAACTTGGAAATGATTTAACGTTCTCCCTTTTAAGTGGTTTTACCCTCTTTATCTATTTAACAGTTGAATTTCGGCTACTGTTTTAAATTGAAAGCTTCCTCGTCAAATATCATATAAAGAAAATATTCATGCAGACTATATGTATTACTTTGTTCTCCTCTTCCTTCTTTCCGGAATCTCTTATTCAGTCGGAAAGTATATAGTTACCATGTTTTTGTGTTTTGGGGGTGTTTTTATTGTCTCCCACCCCTATGTTTTTTTTATACTCTGTTCAGATAAGATTTTTTCATGTATTATGCATTTATTGTCTATGTCAGGGTGCACTCATCACAAGCTGTGCTTCCTGAGTTGCTACCTCCAAAGTTTTGTTCAAGTTCTTAAAAATGTGGTAATGCTTTTATCGTTGGAAATAAATGTACTTTCATTCATTCATTCATTCATAGGCCTCATTTTCCCCTCTGCAGCCCTCGGTGGCGCATGGGGCACAGCATGGCACAAGTCCCCTATATGGGAATCTTTTATTTCAAAAAATGCGAGTGAACGCACAATTTTGCCTATTATGAAAATGAAAATCTAATATTGCGTCAGATTTTGGCAATATTCAACAAATCATATTTCACTCCTTTTATTTCTTAATTTCTCCCCTTCTAATTCTTTCATTTCTAGACTCTCAGGCGCGGATCCAGGAGGGGGCCGAGCCGTCCCCCCACCCCCTATTTTTTGACAACCTGCAGAAAAAAGTGTACTCTTTACCTTGATAGAAACTACGAAAAACAGAAAGAAAAGTAAGAAAGAGGTATTTTACCCATGATGTGTAATTTACAGCCTCGTAACGACAGGCCCGACCCCGAAAGGAAAAAAAAAGGTGAGGGGAAGAATTGGAAAATAGACTTTATATAAAATTTTTCGCTCGCGCTTCGCCTCTGTAATGAATCCCATTCAAGACGGTTAAATGACACCAATATTTAGCCAATACATAGGCCTATACAATATATCCAGTTCTGATATCAATTTGCACAAAATTTTCTAGCACATCAAGCTTTCATTATTTTGTTTGATTTACACAAATTGTTAAACGAAATGTTTAATTTGTGAGATACCTCTGCTCTTTGGAAATTCTTACCAAAATTTGTCAAAATGCTTCTTTATCATGTCAGTATATCAAAAAATTAAGCTCATGCTTCGCGCTCGCATTTAATTGTTTGAGACACACAGCTTGTTTATTGAAATGAAAATGCGCTGAGACTGGTTTTTTTTTCAGGTCGGAATATCAGAAATTTTGAGCTCGCGCTTCGCACTCTCACTATTTATTTGGTGATACTTGTATCATCTTCATTAATCACTAAAAACAGACCTAATTGAGTCACTTTTCACGTTACTGTATGATAAAATTTCGGCTCGCGCTTCGTTGAATACTTATCTTTGTTCATGATTATAAAAACTGCTCTGAATCTTCAGTTCTAACTTCTAAGGACATAAAATATCAGATTTTTAGCTCGCGCTTCGCGCTCGCATTATACATGTATATTAAGGCCACATGAGATACCTTATATTGTTTATAGCAATAAGAACAACATGTACTTAAAACTTCAGTCTTTAGTTAGGACTACCCTGTGAAAAAACCAACAAAAAAGCAAGATTGTAGCGGCCAATAGAGAAAAATGTTGATCAATATAATTTTCGGCCCTACCCCCCCCCCCCCCCATTGGCGAAAGATGGATCCGCCCGGACTCTGTTTCGGAAGTTTGCACGCCAGTCCCGCGAGAGCGACCCGACTCAAGGTAGTACTCTTTCGCTCTTTCACCTGTCAGATACCGAGCAGTTGCATGGCAACAGTACGCCTCCCCCGTGGGATACATTTTGCCAATCAACAACATTTAAAGATTTAATTTTTATGTCTATCTTAGATGTTTATTTACAGCAAAATATTAACAAAAATATTTTAGATTATGAATAAAAAATATAATTGGACTATGCATATAACATTTTAAACTCAGAATAGGTTAATTATTTTTTTCATAAAATCGAGATTATTGATGTTGTTTACCAATACAAGTACTAGTAATTGATTGCCTCGCGAGCTAGCTAGTCTACGTCCGTACATATACATCGAGCCAAACGGCTCAGCGCTCGCTAGCGAGCTAGCCGGGGGAATACGCATACAAGGAGGTCGATGGCGGCTTGTCGATTCCAGCTGGGGGAGAATTGGAAGCACTCATCCTCGAAGTCTTAAAATTGATTGGGTGAGTATGGTCATTGATGCAAATACATTCTTGGATACGATACCATTGTCTGTCCCATAACAATCGATTTTGTTTGTAGAATTTAGTTTAATATCGAATGAAACACAAAGGGCAATGAAGGGGGGTAGCGGGTCTCTCTCATCAACTGTTTCATTCAAAGTAAACCAAGTGCTGACTGCTGATATAAACTTCTTGCACTGGGTACAGACAGAGCCCACACGCACACAACAGTCAACAGTTATTTTTTAAGTCGTAACGTAACATTGAACTTGCTCGGAGGATATGTTGATTTGGATGTGGAATTGATTCAATTGAATTGTGGCACCAATTTCAGAAATAGTTGAAGACAAGTTATAAAATAATGAGCCACCATGGATCAAATTATCGGTAGAGCGATTCGACTTTCTCAACAGATGTGTTTATTTTTATTCAAAGCAGCACTCTTTACAAGTTGATGCAGAGCCTGGCACATTTGATAATACACCGGTTGAAATTTTGGATGTGGAATTTTAGGGCAATTACTGTAACTCAACTGATTGATGCCTGGACAATTTAATTTCAATGTACTGGGACTGCTTGGAAACATTTTACTCCTAAATTCTTGCCTTAAGTCTTGGTTCTGGGTTTAATTTTTGTTTTTGTGTTTGTCATGCACGGTGGTGGTGGTTGTCCTTGAGGATCTTTAGTTCACTGTATTTGTAAAAAAAAGTGTCAAGATGTTCTCGTAAGTATCTTTTTCACCACACCTTGTTCTTTTCAGGAATAGGAAAACATGTTATTAGATTTTGTTCCAAGACTCTTTAAATGGATTTGAAGGAAAACAGAATGTTTGCATTTTATGTTTGCTAAGATTTTTGACATGATGCATCACATATTTTATTATATAATGTCAGCATCATAAATATTTCCTTATTTGTTTGGTTCAGAAAATATTCCAGCAAAAATTAGTTTTCGTACAGTACAATAAATAATGTTTTATGAATATTGTTTCAAGACTTTTCATCCTCATGAAAATTAGTTGATGAAAAAAAATATAAGTTATATTGTAAAAGATTATTATGGTGTTAGATCTTGAATTTTAAAATGTATCTGAACTTCCTGCTATTTTTTTCTGTGAATTATACACTCTCTGATTTATGTTCTCTTTAATTTTTACTCTTAGACTTAGTGTTTTCTGTTTGAAAACTTGTTCAGAGGTCGTTAATTTATTCTGTGAAATAATTTGAAAGCCACTCACATTCATTCATGTAGGAAAATTATGTCATTGAGATTTGAAAAAAAATTACCCCCCCCCCCCCTTTTGTGAACTTCTCTCATGTCTTGTGTGGAAATTAAGAATGATATTATAAAGAATCCTTTTTTGTGAAAAAAGGATTTTTTTTTGAAAACCTAAAAAAAAAGATTTTTTCATTTGACAATGCAACATTACAATCAAAATTTTCTTTCAATATCAACCTACAAATAAATAATATGTGCTAAAAAATTTTTTTTTCAAAATACCAGAAAAAATCATTCAAAATATTGGTGAAGGTTTGAGGAAAATCTGTTAAAGATTAAAGTTATTTAGAACTTTTTTTTGTGACTTCAAATATAAACACCTGCCCCTTCTGTTATGTAATATAAATTGCAGAGGCCTACATTTTAATTTTTCAAATGGTTTATGATGACTAAAAAAATATCTTCTTTCAGGAGCAGATGTGAAATATTTTGTCTGTTGATTTAATGAAGGTACAACAAAATCCATTTTCAATTTGCTGAGAAAATTACATTTTTATTGCTTTTAATTTCATGATACTGGACATGTACATGGGAAGCTGCTAGCATATGACATCACAAATAAAAACAATAAAACTGTAATAAACCTTTTAAATATTTGATGGAGTGTCCTCAAACCTTCACTAATATTTTTTCATTATTTTTAGAAGTCCTTTTTTTTACAAAAACTTTTTGTCAGGGTGAACTTCCCCCTTAAGGTTAGCTTTCCAATTTGTAACTTATCTAGCTCATGTGTATAAATGCTTTCGTTTTATGATTGTTGCCCATGTATGTTTGGCAGTTTTCTGCTAAATAAATAAGTTTAAGTAGTGAATCTCAATTACAGAGTACACATCCAGAAAACTTTGTCATTATTTTTAATCATTCTTGCATAACTTTTAATGAATTTCATTGTTAACGAATAACGAGTTATCAAAATTTTGTGGTCTCAACGAATGTTTGGTAGTTTGGTACTGTTTTAAGTTGAATTTCTGATCTGTAATAAATATGGAACGATTTGCATTTCTATTTGTAATGATCATTGATAACTTCATTTTATCTCTTATCAGATCCACGAGGCAAGAGGTTGAGAAGGACGAGTTTGCCAAAGAGCGGGCCATCATGAATGATCTAGACGACAATGGGTGGAGTCACATCCATCATGCTGCTTATCATGGCTATATCAAGTCTATAGAGAAGTTTGTTGGAGCCAGCGAAGACCAGCTGGAGTTCCCTACCAACGATGATAAGCTGATGACCCCAATCCTCCTGGCTGTTGATAGCGGGAAGCTGGACACAGTGGAGTGCCTTGTGAAGCTTGGATCTGATCTGCGTTACCAAAACACCCAAAACCAGGGTCCAGTTGAGATTGCGGCTCTGAAGCAGTACATCGATATCCTGGAATACTTCATCAAGTTTGACCACAAGGACCTGCCAGTGTGGCCCAAGTTGATGAAGTTCATGGGTTCAGACATGGATGATGAGGCGGAAGCAGCAGGGAAGATGCTGGTGATCTTGACTAAACCTTTGGAAAAGGGATTGAATCCATACTGGGAGCCTATTGTGCAGAATAATGGGGTTCCGGTCATGATGAAGGTCATCAAGTCCATGATTTGTGACAAAGCAAAACTGTATGCCTTCACAATCCTCTTGAATATCATTCAAGCGGAAGTGGTTAAGGAACAGATAGTGAAAGCTGCGGGCATCCCAACAGCATTGAAGATGATTACTTCTACTGACAGAGAGATGGTGTATGCCTCTTCGTGCATTTTGTGTCATTTATCCATGGTGAAGGACTACATTGACAGCATGGTACAGAATGGTGCAATTCCAATCATGGTTAAACTATGGCAGACGTGCACTGATACAGAGATCCTAGTGCAAGTAACAGAAACTGTCTCCCAGATTGCAAGTGCTAATGCAGAGTATCAGAAAACGATAGGTAACTCATCGGGTGCATTGACAGCTGTGGTTGGACTGTTTGAAAACGATAGGTCAAAGTCACTTCTGCTAGCACTCACGCGGGCTGTAAGCAATATAGTATGTAAGAACATGGATAATCAGAATATGTTTGTCGATGAGGGAGGAGCGTCGGCTCTGATATCCCTTGCCGGTGGAAAGTACAATGACCTTCAGCTGAGTGCCATCAGTGCCATACACATGTTAGCACAGGACAATCCTCACACGCAGAAGATCATCTTAGAAGAAGGCGGTGTTATACCTCTAATGCAGCTCCTCAAGAGGAGTGGCTCACCCAACGTCCATGTCTGCACAGCCAGTGCTTTGTGGGCACTGGCAGGAGAAGACATCGATGAGAGGCGGTCCATGGCCAGCATGATAGGTGTTAACCTACTCATAGACTTTCTTAATGCGCAGGCTGAAAATGATATTCTCCATTACATCGGCGCGGAAGGATTGGCCGTCCTTGCCCAGGGGGCTCTCAACAAGCAGGACACTATCGCCAATGCGAATGGAGTTCAACCCTTAGTAAGACTGTTGCGTTCACCAAAGGAACACATTGTCCTCAGCACGATAAGAGCTCTGAGACATCTATGCATAGGAATAGGTTTCATACCGCATGCGAAGAACCAGGCAACCATCCTTGGAGCTAGGGGAATACGATATCTAGTTGCTCTCATGGTGCATTCTAGGAACGAGCTGGTCAGAGTAGAGTCAGCATTGAGTCTTGGTTACTGCAGCATCGGTAAGTAAACACATGAAGTATAATGTGTCTCTGCTTTCATACTTGGTAGAGTCAAAGATATCATTTCATGGATCATATTTGAGTCAAGAATAGAAAAGAATTTAATTTGTGGTATTTAAGAAGTATTGTTGCACATAATCACGAGGCTTATTCTTTGATGTTGGATTCAAATTCAAGGTCATATTCATAACTTTTGTTAATGAACCAATTTGATAAAGGAAGTTAAGGAACTAAGAAAACTTGTCCTTAAAACCTGAATAATCTCATTTTCTTAGAATTTTTTACTTGAGAAAACATTGAAGTTTCCCTTTATTTTCTCATCCTTACTTTACAGGCAATTCTGAAGTGATGAACGATATCAGTGAGAATGTAGACTTTGATTACATCCATATCCTGCGTAGGCTTCATTCCAGTGACAACCTTGTGCGATTACTCGCTGGGAGCGCATTAGCCGCCTTTGCATATAACAACGTCACACAACAGAAAGAGATTGCTGAGTCGGGAGGGATTCGTTACCATTCCTTTGTCCCGTTTCTGGAGTCTAACGACGAGTTCTTTCGCTGCAATGCTGCTTTTCAGGTTTGACTGTTAAAATTATTTTTGTAATTGAATAAACGTAAATTTCTAGATTTCTCTTTTTCCAAACAAATAATGAATTCAGTCTGATAATGTGTTTAAGTTTCAGGGGTTTTTTTTTAATAGCTTGGGCAATATGTTAAGAAACTTTAGGCCATCATGAACAATTTTACGGCAATAATCGCTGATTGTCAGTAATTTTCTAGGACAAATGAACAGTAATGACACCCTGCATCTGACTGACTAATGATAAAGTTTATTAGCACCCCATCTGGCTGGCATCACTGGAAATTGGCTTTGATTTTTTTTTCTACTCACATGGATTTATAGGTGGAATTTTCTTGTAGAGTCTTTTAAAAAGGGGTGATTTTATTCAACTTACGGTAATATAATTCAGAAATTGTGGGCCTTGGTATATGCTTAAATTATCTCATTTTAAACCTCTTATCAAGGACAGACTTTTGATAAAAGTTATACCAGTATTGATATAGTTATCATTGTCATCATTATCACCATGACCATTACCATGAAAGTATATCGACCCCTTCATTCCCTGATTTTGACTAATCTACCTAAATTCTTTTATATTAATGGTTGATCTCTCCATATAGGTTGTTGTATTGGCTCGCATCATCCCCGATGAGGACCAAGCTACCACATCAGCGATTGGTATCAAGCTCCTCGTAGATCTTCTACAACAATCCAAGAATCCTCTCATTCTAGCCCTGACAGCGGAATGCATAGCAAGGCTTGCTCATACGAGGGCAGGTATGAACACATATTGGGCCTGTTTCATAAAGAGAGTGACAACATTGGTAATTTTTGCCGTTATGGCAGCTACCATGGTAACAGGACTCCACTCCACATTAGCCAATCGCAATCACGGTTTTCACAGTAGTTGCAATAATAGCAAAGTTAAATAGTTGTATGCCCTTATGAAATGACTCGATTTCAACTGAAGTTGAACAGGAAGGCTAGTATAGAGAGAGATGGCACTGTGGTTTTTGCAACTGGAATTGAAATCGAGTTCATGATTCAATCTTCAATTACTAAATTAGAATATATTCACTGTTTATTGAGAAAATTTAATCCAGAAATGGATTAAGTATATAATAAAACAACAAAGTTTGTCTCTCTTGACGACGGTGTATAGTAGCAGCATACACATAAACATAATAGGAATTCTGTTTGCCTGCATAAATAACAGAAGGCGTGTGTCATGTAATGCCCAGCATGTAGGTGTAGAGGCATCTTGGAATATTGCTGAGTTTGACTGTTATACTCCTTACCAAGATCTCAGACAGAAAATTAAATTTGCCAGAATTTGCGGGGAAAAAAAATGTGATGGAATATCACACACCCTTCTTTTGATACTTGCAGAGTAATGCTTTCAGCAGGATCAATTCACCTTTCCCACTGATATTCTTCCCTTTAATGATTTCTTACACACTGTCAGTGTTTACTAGACATGGGACAAGTACCCTTTTTGCCAATCAAGTTTTCGCATGGCTAAACAATCAAACAGTTTGAACAATCAAGATTCCTGGATTATCAGAAATCACAAAAACTTTACCTATTTACTTAACCTACCATTGGTCGCACAAAATGAACGAGCCGACTGACTCAGTACAGTGCCTATGACATGCACATCAATACAGCTGAATGATGCACGGTCGCCAGTGAAGTTGTTATTGTTGTGTATCGAAAGAGTTGCAATGTTTGGAATTCATTAAATTCTAGCATAAATTTCATTTGTTATCTTTCACTTTGTTGTTAAGTATCAAAGAATATAGCCATGTAGTTTTGATAATCAAGTATCTCAGCTTAGTAATCAACACATAGCAAATATTCAATTAGTGTAAAAAAAAACAATATGAGGTTGTTGATTGTTGGTAAACTGATCAAATGTGTCACAGGTTTTACTCCCAAGCCTAGTGCTTTCACATAGAATACCAAAGAATTTGTTTAGAAATAAGTGTTTGTTTGGCATCGATGATGATAAAGATTTGATTTTAAATATTTATAATTGCTAATTGTTGGTCTTGATGCCCTTTGTGTGATTCTGATCTAATTCTCTTCTAACGAAAGGTTCTGCATGAAAAATTTCCCCTATGAATTTTTTTTTTTAAACACTTTGGCCCGAATTTTGAAGCCAGGTTTAACTTAGACCATGGTCTAACTCTGTGCTAAAATTATGGGAAGCCAAAAGTTTCCAAACTGTTATTAAGTTGTATGGTTCTTATATTTACTGTGCTCTTTCCTGATTCTTCAATGGTGAAGAAAATCATCTATTTATACTATCTATACAATTATGAATGATTTGAGAGCCAAAATGAGCTGAAATATGATATCTTTACTATTAGTGATTTATGTAACAATTTGCTATCCATACTTAAACCACAACTTTAAACTCGACTTCAGAATACGGTCCATAGATTTATTTGAAATCATCTAAATTTTGTTAAAAGGTGAACCTTTTATTTACTTTTGCTATAAATCAGACAGGGACATTCTAATGTGATGTGATATGCACTATATTTTATAAACCTGTAAAAGTTATCAGTCATTATTATTTTGCACTGCTCATATTCTATTAAGTGTTTTAATGGCAAAATTCCATGGTTTGTTTGTAGGAGTTCCTGCTGCAGTTGTGTCCATCAAATCTGTAGATGTTTTATGTCAGTTGATGCTTGCCGAGAATGAGCAAGTGAGAGGATCTGCTGCCATAGCACTAGGATATCTAAGCTTCAACCACAAAGCAGAAAGAAAGATGCTCAACAGGTTAGTTTGGTCTTACTCCATTCTCTTTCCCTTGTCCATCTTATTTCCCTTTCTCTTTCGGTTATTTCCTTATATTAGTACAACTATTTCAGAGTTTTTTAAAGCAAAAATAAGCTTTATGATGATTAAAATGTAGAGATGTTAATCATTGTTTTTCTCTCTTATACCCATCCTCTTTTTCTCTGATTATTTGATCTTTCCCTTCTGTATACATAATCAGTCTTCCCAACTCCTTTATCTTTGTGACCGGCAAGTTAATATGTTAGGCATGTGTGCAATGTTACAAGATTTTGTAAGAGGTGAAAGGAAAACACTCTATTCAACAAGACTAGACTGAGCTGTGTTGAATTAAATGTCTCTCTTTTACTGAATCTTTGCAATTTGTTTTTTACAATGCTTTTAGAAGTTAGCAAAAATGTGAATAATGTGAAGAATAATCACATTTTTTCCCATGGTAATCCTTGAAAAAGAAGAAATCATCGCAATCAAAAAGAGTGTAATCCCAGAGCAGTGTTGCGCGTTTGGCCAGTGTATTCATTATTGCACCTGTGTGGCTATGCAATGGTCTATGTACATTTTGAATCGTAGGGGAGACCGGGGTTAGTTGGAACATTGGGTAAGTTGAAACATTGTAATTTTCTTTAAAGCCTGTAAACTAAATTTATGCAATACTGCCCTCAATTTATTGCTTTTAATAATACAACATTGTTGAAATATTATTGCAATAAATTGAGGGCAGTATTGCATAAATTTAGTTTACAGGCTTTAAAGAAAATTACAATGTTTCAACTTACCCCATGTTCCAACTAACCCTGGTCTCCCCTATGTATGGGATGTTGCACTTCAGCCTACCATTTGTTTAAATGTTCAACAAGCCTACAAGGCAATTTGCACTAATTTACAACTGCCTATAAATGAGACGATCAAATGTTGAATGTGATGAGAATATCAATCTTTTTGTTCCTTCTTACATCTAGATGTAGACAGGATCCTTACCTGTTCAAGGTATTGAAGTACTACACTCAGAACTACAGACTCTCTCAAGCATTCTTAGAGGCGTGGAAGCATTATCAACACATCGGTCTTCCTCCCATAGAGTAAGTAACAACCTAATATATATATTTGATATTAATGATAATAATAATAATAACGGTATATTTACCCAGGGTAGCCACTTCAGTTCCGAAAACTGTTCTCCCAGTGGGCCCTGCTATTATGAACTGGCTAAGCTAGGCTACCTATTTGATGCACAGAGCCTTTTGAGGAATTACTTTCTGCCGGTACCCATTTACCTCACCTTGGTCGAATGCAGCATCCTGTGGATGCATTCCTTGCTGTATGATATTACGTAAGCTTTTTCGATATACCGGTATTAGTAATACCGTTCGGTATGAAAGTCATACCGGTATGGATACCGCCGTTGAAATTTCAATACCGAAATACCGTCGTACCAAAAGTTGAAAATATCATACCGGTATTTTCTTCTGTATTGTCGTTTATGGGTATTTTTACAATAAAATTAAGCCAAAACAATAAGTTCTTTGGCTCTCTCAACGTATTTAATGAAATCAGAATCCAATAATCTAACCTCGAAATGAATACATCGCCCCTAACTACTGTCTGAGCTCTGTTAGCCACTGCATAAGGCCTCGGCCCCACCGCTACTGATACTGGGGTACATGTCGGCTCAGGTCCATGCACTCGATCGTGTACACAGCTAAACAACGAAGTCGACCGAGACGGAGAGCATTTCATGAAGAGTTTTTTTCAGTGGTTTCAACAACAGATTTGCTTTCCGCCAATCACATGCGAGGGTTTCCTAGCTTGTAACATCCCTCTACACAAACAAAATCACTGACAAAACTCTTTTTGAAACACTCCCTAGCCTGCCTTTTGACCACGTGGTGTATTGCGGGCTTCAACAAAGTATCAACCTTGGCTTGGGGCGTTGACAGACAAACCACAGGGATTAACACTTGTTTTTTTTTATGCAAGTTTTTTTTTTCTCGGACTGCTCTTGACTTGTTTCAATTATGACAAGTTTACTTTTATACTATAAGCCTGCTACAAAAATCGTCTGACCCCCCCAAAAAAAAATTAAATAAATAAATAAATAAATGCATAAAGAAAAAATTAATACATTAATGAATAAATAAATTAAATATGAAAATAAAAAAAAGAAAGAAAATGTTGATAACATTAACAGGAAAAAAATGTTACGCCATCCCTCTTTGTTTATCTTGATCTGTGAAGTGATCGTAAAAGGAAGAAAGTGGCTGTGAATATTTGTGTGATTTGTGATGGGTGTTGTATCCGTTTTGTGCATGTGCAGTCATGAATAATATAAAGTAAACTACTGGATTGATTGTAATTTAAATTTATGATGGTCTCGTGGCGTGATAAGATGTTGATCAACTAAAATTTGGCATGTGTGAAAGATGAAATTGACAAAAAAGAGGGGAAGATAGAGATTCGGAGAAGAGGAGGATGATGATTGTTCGTGGTAAGAGAGGGGTGGTGACGGGGAGAGAATGGGCCGATGGGAAAGAGAGAGTGAATAATTAAGGGGCTGGGGAGATAAAGAAAAACAAAAGCAAGAAAAAATGAGCGAGAAAGAGGCAGCCGGGGATAAGAAGTTTAGGGGGAGGGTTTTACTTTTAGACAACGTGGAGATTCACAAGAGGGGGGGTTCAACACAATGGACATTTATAAGAAAAGTTATTTACGAGACGTCAAAATTTGAGGTCAACAAACTTTGAACCTTCGACGAACACGTGTTGATGTGAGTGGTAAACAAAAGGGGTGAATCTGAATGTGAATGAGTGGGGCCAAATCGGAGAAGGGAAAATCACGCATATATCCTTGACAGTTCTAGCAGGGAATTTTGGTGCTTGGAAGTTAGGGCATGTACACATGTTTAGCAAAGTAAGTAGCAGTGAGTTTGTGCGATGTAGCATTTGGCAACTTGACTTATTGATTTCGTACCATGTGCTTGCTGAGATAATTTTGCACACATGCACAGGTAATTCACAGCTCTCGTTGGGGAGAGAGCATGATCGTATAACTTTTGGTAAAGGAAGAGAAAGTTTTTGTCAATGAGAATGGACCATGCTGAGCATTCCTCAGCTGACCACAAGCATCCCCTCTTTATCCAAGGCCATATCAGGGCTAAACAAACATTGGACACTGTTTGGACAATAAATTGGGAATTTACTCGGTATTAGTCGGTATACCGGTATTGAAGCTATTAGTAATACCGGTATTGAAAATATCAATACCGAAAAAGCTTAATATTACGCCATGGCTGGGATTTGAATCCACGACCCTCTGTTTGGAGACTAATCCACTGGGCCATGACGCTCCATTGGATACGAGTAGTTCAAATTGGGATACCAGAAATATTCCACGAGTTAGAGGATATAGCCTGTAGTGTAACTGTAATATTGGAGAGCAATTTGTACAAAGCGCATAGAGCAATTTCCATTGATTATGCGCTATATAAGAACCAATTTATTATTATTATTATTATTGCACGAATGCAATATCCGACCTAATCAGTGATATATTTCTAGTATCCCATGAAGAAAAAAAGTCAATACAATTTTTATCTTGATCATTATGCATTAGACATTGTGGTAAGGTCCATGGTTAGACCAAAGTTGTTAACACAATGATAAAAGGTGTACACTCAATGGAAGGATGTGGTACATAGATGTATGCTACTAAAAGAGATCCCCAAACTATCCCTGTATAAACATAATAAGAGTGAACTTTCTGCAATTCTCATCAAATCTTGACAAATAAGTAATGAACAAACATACTATTTCAAGTCCTGCTAGACTTACAAACAGCTTAGTAAAACAGCCCTATGCTGACTTATGCACTAAATGTTTACATATAATTTCATAGAATAGATTTACACATGTACATGTACTTTCCTGTATAATTGTTTGGAATTCTGTAATTGACTTTGATATTGCATACGTTTCATTTTCTTTATAAACAGTACTGCACAGAAGCCTTGTCTGGTTGGAAAGAAGAATATGCCATTCCTGAGCAATATCAAAAATCCAAATGGTATGTTTTTCCAATCATCTTACCAATATGCTAGATATCAACATTTTATAACATTGATTTTATGGTAATGCCTTCTGGGATTTTTTTCCGTTCGATAATGTATTCACATATCTTTTAATGTATTCACATATTTTGAATCACCAAGAATACTTTTTATTTTCATCAGCCTGGGTGAGCAAAATAATCTTCCAACATTGTAAGCAACTCTTTTCAACCCCCCCCCCAAAAAAAAAGGATTTCATTTTATATTAAGTCCATTTAAATTGGTATATTTTGATGATGTCTAAGTAGTGGTGCATAGCTGAATATTCATGAATTTCATATAATGAGAAAAATATGCGAGATAGCCTGTGGCCACCGATAATATCAAATGATTTATGCTATTGTTAATATTGAAATAATAGTAGAACCCAGAGGACTCATTACTGTTTAGGGCCAGTCCCATATATTGAGCAGATCTTACCACACATCTTTTATAAATGTAAAAAACACAATTATACAATGAAATGTTTTTTAAAAAATCAAATCATTGCTTTGCATGAAACTATATTCCATACTACGCATTTATATTTTTTTATATAATGAATGCAGAGGAGTTTATATAACCATGTTGTGACCCCTAAAAGCCTTAAATTTTATGAAATATTTGTATATGTCCTGTGCTTTCCCAACTCTCATTAATGCATGTGCAGCTCTTGATGGGTAAGTTTTTCAGCTATAGTAATTTCACATATGTTTACAAAATCACCTCACTAATCACACCATACGGGCTTGCTTTGTTCCATCACAGCTTTATCTTGGTTGCATGAATAAATAATGTTTTATTCAGAAATTAAGGGTGTGCCATATTTGTGAGAGACGATCCATTAATTGTCAGGTTGATGGTATTATAACAAAAGATTGAAGACAGAAAACTGATTAGCACTGATGCATATTTGATGAAATTGCAAAAGCATTTTTTTTTTCATTTATTTTTTTTTATAATTCAAGTCCATCCAGCGTGCAAAACATCTTAGCTCCCTGAATTTATTGTAAATCAAACAAAAAATTCACTCCTGAAACAATAAAACCTAATAGAAACTTTGAAAAAAAAGAGATGTGTAATTTTGAATAAATCTTAATAGATATATGATTTGTAATTCATGATAATAACGCAAGTTTTGAAAAAAAAAAGTGCATTATCCTTTGGCATTCTTAGGTCTGTCATTGATATTTATAATTATGTACATGTATTTTCAGGAATATACATAATGCAAACCAGCAACAAAACAGAATGCAAAGATTAGGGCCCTGTCTTACAAAGTGTTATGATTGATTGGATCAATCGTAACTCTTTGTAAGACGGGGCCCAGATGGAACTTAGTGAGCTCATTATGAGTGTTTGCTAGTGTTTATATGTAGTGTGTATTTATTCATTCCACTTTTAACTGTTTGGCTCATATTCATTAAAGCATACTAATGTCTGTCAACATTATGTTGAAAACCTTATACATGAGAGAATATAACCCACATTTTCTTTTTAATTTTTATTCCAATGCTGATGCGCAATTTTGTCACAGTGCGCCAAATTGACGCCTGTTGCCGTGGTTATTCAAGCTATTTCATTCATGAGTCCACTCATCAAACAGTGGACTCATGAATAAAATAGCGTATATAACCATGGTAACAGGCGTCAATTTGGCGCACTGTGACGAAAGCGCACATCAGCATTGGACACATTTTATACACACACCCGATACGCGCTAAATTAAGCGTAATTTATGCAGGAAATCTGCATAAACCATGGACTCAACCATGGGTTTTCAAAACCACCTTGGTGAATTGGGCCTCAAGGTTTTGAGGGGTGGTATTGTCGGAGTTGTGACAGTAAAATTAATTTGTCATTTAAATTTCATTATTGGATTCATTTGATTGGTCTGCTTTTTTGGATATGAGCCATTGTGATTACACCCAGTATTTAATCAGTTTTTGACACCATTGTGATATTGTAGCTTTATTAATAAATGCCTCGTGTAATTTATAAGGGTTATCAAGTCGATGTAATGTAAGGATGCAAATGATAACGTTCATTGACCAAGAAAACTAGATAGGCATACCCCAAGAACATGTATCCTTGTGTAGTGCCTGAACTTCCAGAATTCTCTGAGATGCCGGTAGGTGGGTTAAGTGCTAAATTTATGCAAGCATTAATTGTAAATCTTGAAACACTTCAGATAATAAATTCAATTCGGTTAAAATTTGAATTTTTTTAACTAATAATTTTGTAGGATTTTACTTTTTTCTTCATAATATGAAGGAGAGAATTTTGTGCTTATTGTGCCTAACATTGAGAGCGATGGGGGGGGGTTGACAATATATGCCCACTTCTGAATTATTTGTTTAATTAAAGTATGAATGTTTAAAAATCATGCAATAATACAGTGTATACACATGTAGTTGTATAGATTGGCTTTGCAAGCTCATAGTTTCTGTGCCTATTTTATGCTAGCTTTGTGGCTGTTATTTTGCTGATATCAGAAGTCGGTAGTTGATAAGATTTGTTGAGTATGAAGTAAATGTATTACATGTAGAAGTTCTACAGAATTAGGACATGTGTCTGCTACATGTACTATTCTGTCTTACATGTAGAAGTTTGTTGTGCATTGAATATTGTGTCCAATCAATTGAAAAAGATTATTGTAACTTGGTTGTAACCACAGTTGCATCAGTTCTGACGTACTGGCGCAGTTTAAATGTGAAAATGAGTGCTGATTTAATGGCTTTAGATATTTTGAGTTGTGCAGTGTATGCTGTATAAGTGCGTGTTTAAACAACAATATAGTTTTATATTCTACACCTTTAACATACATATCAATGTATTACAAGTACCTTTTAAAGGTGGAATATAACATTTATTGGAGAGGAAGAAGGATGGGATGGAAAGGGTGAAGAGAGGGAGGGAGAAAGGAAAGGACAGACCAGACAAAAAACTTTAAAGCCAGTCAACGTCTCAGACATCAATTTAAAAATAAAGAAATTACGATTTCATGATTGCATTTCAGAATGAGATATTACTACCATCAACTTAAGTCAATATTCATGTTTAAACAATGCATATATTGTTCAGATATTTAGGTGTAGGTCTTCCGGGAATATATTGTTAAATGTGTTAATGAAGTATAAAATCATTTTTATAGCATACTACATTCATTACTTTTACAAAGTACATTGTGACTAGGATTCCTCTAAATATTCGGAAATTTTACAAAAGAAACAAAAAGCTGATTTTTTTTCTTCAATATTTCCAATAATAAAGATTAACATTTTGAATAGAAAGTATTCTTATGCTTAATCTTAATGATAATATTCCACTTAACTTATAATATATATAGTTATTAATACACATATGACATCTAAGCACTTTTACAGTCTATAGTATTACCCATTAATAAAGATATGATCAACACTCGATCTAACAGTTTATCATTCAACTGACCTTACCATCATAATACAAGAAAATCAGTATCAAGTAAAATCACACATTAACATTTCCTTTATCACTTCCATCATCTTAGAATCATATTCATGATTTATAGTTGCAGTGACAGTGACACATGGCCTATAGAATAGAATCCCAATTCATACTGGGGACGGGTTTGATTGGCAGTAAAAAAAATAATGTGCCTTGTTTTCCACAAGCTATGACTATAAAGCCACATGGGGTAATGCTATTTTTGAATACAGAAGTTTACATGATATTTCAAATTTATGAGAAACAAGGCATTTACATTTCCCCAAGATCTTTGCTGGATATCAAGCTCATGAATAAAGTATCTGTCCTACTTCTTTTATATTGTCTATAATTGAATTCAATTTAAAAGTCTATCATATACAAGATAAACAGAGCAATGTTTCCTCCACTGGATTTTATACATGTACAAGTAGTTCATATTAAAGGGGTACTCCGGGCTGAAAATAATGATATTTTAATTAGTGAGTAAACTTCACAAAGCGAAATGATAAAAACAATCATCAAAATCAGATAAAAAATAATGAAGTTATTGAATTATAAAGTTTTGGCAATGTTTTGTGAAAACAGTTTAATATGCATGTCATCATAAATACTCAGTCGGAAGGCTGATGATTTCACACCCCATTCTTCCTTTTTTTATATCATGAATTATTCCATAATTTCATACAATATATCTCCCTTGTAATAACACAAGTTGCAGCAATGAACATCTAATGCATTAGATAAGTTCTAAATCCATTTTCTCTTTGAGGAAAAAATTTGAATAAACATAATTTCATGTAATAAAATACAAAGGAACAAGTGGGCAGGAGAAATCATGCATGGGGGCAAAATGCTCAAACTAGCCCATTCTTGTAATGTAAGACTTATCCAATGTTGCAGATTTCGGCAGTAATTTGTGAAAGTAGCCCCTGAAAATAAAAAAAGTAATTTTTTGCCTCCAAATGGGGATATGACATCATCAGTTTGCTCATTGAATATTCATGTATAGCAACTGTTTCACCAAAATACTACAAATATTTCAGATGTCAATATTTTGTTATTCCTTGTCCGATTTTGATCAAATTGTCAGTGTTTCATTTGTCTGACTTTCCTTTTATCTGTTTAAATAAATATTTTCAGCCTTCAGTACCCTTTTCATGATGAGTTGATAAATTAAGCAAAATGAAATGCAAGTGTGACATGACATTAAACATCACCAGGAACCACCTGTACACCACACTTGGCAACATTACCAAAAGAGAAGATGGACTGTGCTGGAACCAAATTCCCATCTTGGCCATAACTAAGACATTAAATTGTGCAGGTGTATTATTTGTTTTATCAAAATTATGACTCATCAAGTATTGATATGATTGTATCTGTTGTTGTTTTTCAGGACGTCGGTTCACGATACTGAGCTCTGGGGAGGAGAGTGGACTGAGTCACCATCTAAGTTCGCCCATGAACCCGTCGACTACCAGCTATCCTGATGACGCTACCGTCATAACCGACAATCCCACCAACAGAGGGGGTAGTGTCACATTCGCCAGTGGGACGGAGTCCCGTAACCATCGCAGTGTAAGTAATTATTCCCATAGAGCGCCCTCTACTGCTAGTAATCATCACAAGCAGTGGAGTCATCCGTCGACTGCAAAGAGTCTCATCTCGGAGATCTCTGCAGGAGGGATGTCTATGACGTGACAGGTTATATTTGACTCAGATGTATTTGTTAAAATTATATCTTTTTTATTTTTTCTGTACTGTTATGATAACTGCTGCCCTTACCAGTCCTCTACATATATCACCTGTTTCACACAGCTTAAAGGGGATGTCCAAAAAATGTCAAGGTATTTTGATAAAAGCTGAAAATTAGAGAAGCATATTAGAGGTTTGGAGAAAATCAATCAAAGAATTATAGAATTTTATAGAATTGGATTTCAACAATTTTAATACAGTGATATGCAAGCATGTCTCCCGTTTGTCATATATATTTTTAATATGATTTTCTCTGAGCATTTTCACACAATGTTCATTGTTTCATACATGCTTCAATAGATGATAATGTTTTTAAATCAAAATGTTTTTAATTCATCTTGAACCATAACAACTTTGAATTTATGAAATTTTCATTCCCCAGCATATAGGAGAGGCAGTTGCTTCAAAGCTTTGACAATTCATAAATGTTAGTATTCGATGGATTGTTTTTTCATCAAATGTTCATGAATATTTTCTTTCATTTGTTTCTGCTTTGATTTGCCCCAACTTGGTGTCAGGGTGGAAGTTCCCTTTAAAGCTGTCAACATTCCCATTTTTTCCAGGTGAATCACTGAATCATGCAGGATGAATTCAGTAATGTTTTAGTCATGCACATAAAAAAATTCATCGTATAACCCTAAAAGTAACTATATTGACCAGTGCTTTTTTCAATAAAGTTTAGCGACTGATCATTCTTGTGAATTTTAATAATTGAAGAATATGCTATCAAGTGGTTGTGCAAAATTGTCTATAGTCCACTAGTGGTTTAGTGATATGCATGTGACTACTGTATGGTAGTGGATCGTATTACCGATGTTTCCTATAAATTCTATCATATCATACTTAAAATTGTTAAAACTTCCACCAAATAAAGATATAAATTTTTTTGCCAAGATCAGTTTCCCTTACAATGTCAGCTTTCAATCACATCCCTCTTTACATGTGAAAGATTTTGGTCACATGAAGTTGGTATGATATTAACGAACATGTTTTTTCTATGGGAAAGGTTGGAAAATTTACAAAATCACTGACACAAGACTGATTAGCTATTTTGTTTTGAGAAAATAAAGACTTTGAAAATGTGTTTTATTCATTCTTATCACTTTTCTATTCAAATTCTCTTTAGAAGGCTGTTGCAAAATTTAAGCAAATTGAAATTATTTTCTGATGTGTAAAAGGGCACGTTCAGTAATACAATCACTCACTATACTATTTGACCAGCAATATTTTGCAGTAGACCCTGTTTTTCTTTCCAAATTTAAAGTGGAAAATGGTTGCTCATTGTGATTTTTTCCATTGTTGACACATTATTTTCATTTATTTTTAAATGCACAAGGTTATCATTATAATCAATTGTAAAATTTGGTCAATTGTAGTTAAAGCTTTGTCACAGTGCCCAAGTGTCAGTATAATGATCAGTAATGGAATGAATAAGATGCATATGAGAGCATAAATAGTAGCGTAATGAAGAGTAATACTTCGGTCACATTTGCTCTACGGCAGCCGTACGATGAGTCGAAATGGTCGTTTTATTCATTTTTATTCAAACCACCTATATGTAGCTGGTCAAAAAATATTAAAACAGCTGTTTTTACTCGACGTACAGCCGCCGTAGAGCAAATGTGACGGAGGTATTACTCTTCATTATGCTACTATTTATGCTTTTATAAACATTAAGATTCAGTAGACCATTGGGTGAAAAATAGCAATAGATTTTTTCAGGGAAGAAGAAGTTAGGATCTCAGATCTTTGTTTGCTAATGCTAGGGTTTGAATCACTGATGATGTGCATTGTGAATTTCAATTCTGTAAATAGGATTTTAAATCTTATTCATTTGATGATGGAGTATGTACATAGTTGTAAATGATATTTTGTTAAATATGTATATTTAAATGAAATCTAAGTTTCATGATATTTATTATTTTTGAAATATGACCTTCATCATCTCTACCTTGAGGCTAACTGTCATAATTGTGTTGTGACATGAGACTATGAGAGATAATATTATTATTATTAATAATATTGTTTTTTGTGTGTAGCACAAATAAAAGGCCCCCTTCAAAATATAGATGAATTAAAGAAAATAGATGATAGTAACAATGATAATGAATAAGTAATAATGAGTAAATAAGGTTATATTAATGGCAATAATAGAGATACAGCGCATAGAGAAAGTTTTTCTACTATGGGCTCAATAAATCATTCTTTATTATTATTGAAATAGATTTAAAATAAATTAATAATTATATAGTGCTACACATGTGGAATACATGTATGTAGTATGAGCTTTAACCCAAATCGGATATTTCATGTCTTGTATTGAATCTTGGGAGATTTTAAGAGCCGTTTTTTAAGGTTGCAATTTTTACTGTGATGCTGGCTCACTGACATTAGAACAGGATGAACTACTCTTAAGATACATGTACACATTCAACTTTTATGAAACAAATTATCATTTTTCTTGAATATTTAAACTGTGTAGTGCCTTTGAAGTATGGGTGCTTGTTAATCTCAAAATATATAAATTGAGTATTCCATGAATAGCAATAAACATTTGATAATGCTTTACTAAAGTCTCATCTGTCAGGAAAAGTTCAGCAATATTAAATGAAAACTTCTTATCAATAATTCTGAATAGATTTGCAATAATTATGAATTGTTCATATCTTCATTTTACTCTTATATCAAGTATGTTACTAAATAATTCGTGAAATGGTTTTGTTCTTTAAAATGTTGGTGTGCAAGCCAGACTTTATCATGTAAGATAGCTGGCAATGTTTGGTATCATATTATTTGATCAGTCCGTCCATATATTCAATCAAAATTGCTTTTTATGATTATTTTGTAACAGTCACCTTGTATCAGTCACCATGTGTGAAGGTATTGTCTCTAATATAAACATTTGAAATGTAATCATACACTGTATCAGTGTTTGCTAAAGATGGTATAAGAGACAGAATTTCAGAAATTTTTTCAAAAGTTTAATCATTTAAATTATATATTGTCACTGACATTTATGTTAGTTATTATACTTCCATGCATGTATTTGCACCTCATTCCAATGTCACTGGATTTAAAATGTATTACTAGTAATATTGAACTTGTCAGCTTTCATCCAAACTGATAAATCACACTCTGACAGTGCAAAAGTCATTTTTCAAGAAAATTGAGTTTGAATTGTACACTGCAACTGTTTTCCCAAGCCATCTAAGATTTTCATTGTAAGGTAGAAAAACTACATGGCAGGGATACCTCAAACGATTTAACTTTATACCCCCCCCCCCATCTCAATAGCATGAGGTGTTGCAAGAGATTCGTAATATTATTGAGCAGTGCTGATGACGGCTTGTGTTTCAACCAAATTGTTAAATTACTCTTTTACATACAAAGTCAATGCATCTACATGTAGATACATTTTTTCATTTTTCTAGAATGCATACTGGCATATTGAATGCATGCAGTTGTATCACTTTGCTATCTAGAATATATGTTTTAAATAA
This sequence comes from Lytechinus variegatus, assembly GCF_018143015.1. NCBI lineage: Eukaryota > Metazoa > Echinodermata > Echinoidea > Temnopleuroida > Toxopneustidae > Lytechinus > Lytechinus variegatus. The sequence goes on along the minus strand of NC_054741.1, from coordinate 22,919,748 downwards.
AAAAAAGGTGGGTGTTGTAGAAAAAAATCTTCTCTTTTTTTTGTCATTAAAAGTTATTCTTAAACTAAAAAAAAACAATTGCAATTTCTAATTTTTGCCACATATAGAATAGGAATTTTGCTTTGGTTTTAGTTTGCAAATAAGCTCAAAATTCATATTTTGACCCCGACTAGTTTGGATGAACACTGACAAGTGTACTGCTTATTTGATCAAGATTTTTGTCTCAGCACAAATGAATCTAAAATAAAGCAGTAATATATTAATTATCAATTTATACATTTTGCAGATATGAGATGTACAAGGGCGCGATTTACTCAGCCTATGTTTGAATGAATCATTGATTTACACTTGTATTTCCTAATTTTACTCTCACTCACCAGTGCAAGTAGTGAACATTTTTGTTAATTATATTGAAATTAATGCATGTCTTTGTAAATTGTCTGAATACAAATGATTCCATTCACCAAATTAGTAAGGTTTAGCGTTGTTGCATACGTCAAATGCAAGAAGCTTGTTCATTCCATCTATATTCAGTGCAAGTTTTGACTTGTGAATATATTCTTTGAAGTACAGAGGAGACCCAACGAACCCTGGAAAATAGAATATTTGGTATCTATTATCCATGCAAGTTATATGATTTGACTTCCATATCATTAGGAAAGTATTTTGTTCAAACAGTCATATAAATAATATTAATTTGGGTCTCTAATTTTGCCTTTGATGAAAAGTTTTAGAGTTGGAGCTTTTAGTTTGGTAGGGTTTAATTTTGATAAAACTATCTAAAATCTGTGATAAGTTGGAGCTGACCCAACAAACACTGGAAAAAAGAATATTTGGTATCTATTATCAAGGCAAGTTATATGAATTGACTTAATGACTTCCATATCATTAGGAAAGTATTTTGTTCATACACTGATACAGTAATAGAAATGAGAGTAATTTGGTTCTCTGATTTTGCCTTTGATGAAAAGTGTAGAGTTGGAGCTTTAAGTTTGGTAGGGTTTACTTTTGATAAAACTATCTAAAATCTGTGATAAGTTAGAACTTTTATTTGTTAAGTTTTAACTTGATTTTAGAGATTTGCTTCACAGACCTTTTTTTTTACTTTGAATTTTGGAGTGTTTTTAATAGCAGAAATGGTTTTATTCAGTTTGATCACGCCATTAATATTAGCTCACATGTGAATCAGTTTTGTATTATTTTGGAGTGACAAGAATGTGTAAAGTTAATGTGATTTGAAGACAAGTTATTAAATAAGGTAACTCATAATGTAAGGTACAATCCGTACATATTCCTATTAAAGAATATAGTTTCAATTTCCAGAGAAAGAATAAACCAAAATTGATTACTTTATATATAATGTAAGTTCATAATTTGAAGTGTGCATGACTTAGATTTGCATGTTGTGTTTTAGTTTTAACTGACTTAACTAGCCATGTAATAATTTTAGATCATGTAAAAGTCATATTAATTTTCACTTCTTTAATTTTTGAAAGATTGGTTTCCTAGATGCATTGTTTGATATTTCTCATGTTAAGATGTCGTTATCTAGATTTCACATGCGGACGATGTAGACCTGAACAAGAACGATATTAGGGTATTTTCATGAAAGCCAACACCACCAACTAACTTTAAGTTCTGACAATTTCAATCTTTGATTTTATGTCTGTGAAGCAATAATCTCAGCATGTTTCTGTGGCAACTGTCAGAGAAAAAAAAATATGTTGGTGCCGACAAGATAGTTTATGACAAACTTCATGATATTGGTTCATATTTTCATTTTCTTCAGAGTACTGACCTGAATATCAAGCTGTATTTATTTTACTTTTTTTGTTGAATGAGATTCATAGAAAATATATTTATTGAAAGTTTTATTTACATGCCTTACCAAAGGTATGTAGGCATTCTTTTTAGCACTGACTGAAGTGTACATAGTAAATGTGTTACTATCATCATGAAGTAGAAAATAAACTTTGATTTGTCCATATATAACTTGAGGCATGATTGCATGTTGTCATTTGAGGTGTGATTGCATGTTGTCATTTGAGGCGTGATTGCATGTTGTTGACCTAAGTTCCTTCCTCATGCTTCTGTTGCTCAGTTTCTCTCGCTCCTATTCTGAAGTCAGGTTCAACTTGGCCGTGGTCTAACTCTGTGTTAAAATTATGGAAAGCCCAAAATGTCAAAACTTTACTTACATCGAGGTGTTTAATCATTGTTTTAGTGGCCAAAACATGGATTAGTGTGTTTGCAGCGCTTTGTAATGAGAGAAAAAGGTGCTATATCAAATGACCTTTGGATTTGATTGGATTGCATGTTACTTATGTTCACTGGGTTCTTTCCTAACTCATGAATAGTACTGAAAGCTTTTTCTTATTTTATCCTTCCGAAACAGTTATGAATGATTTGAGAGAAAAATGAGCTGATGCATTATAATTTTACTGTTAGCGATTTATGTTACTATTGGCGATCCATAGTTAAACCACAACTTTAAACCAGAGTTTAAATTAAACCTGACTTCAGAATACGGGCCTCTGTCTTTATCTCTTCTCCCTTTCTATTCCACCCCCCCTTCTTTCCTTTCCATCCTTGTTACATTGATTATCTTTTATCTCTTTTTATCACAAGGGGAATAATGTCAATACATACTTCTAGTGATGAGGAAGGCTAATGAGGAAGGTTTTACCTTCAAAGCGGCAGAATGATAGAGATACAATGTTTTTTTTTCTCATGTCAAACTAATATTTATCATTCCTAATTGTGTTTAGTTTATTGATACGTGCATATCATACTGAAAATTTTCTACCAGCATCCCAAAGAGATTACTAAAACTTTGGGAATATTGGGCTGAATGCAAAGAGTTAATATTGCTCTTGCTTTTCTAGCCTTTTGCAAGGATTACACTCGAAGTATGCACTAAAATAAGCAATTGCTCACATGTTATGAGAAAAACTTCTTTATAGTCGGGGTAAGCTGTGACTGAATTGCTTCAACCAAAAGCAAATGCAAGTTCAAGGCGAGCAAGTGGTAAACCTGATCAAGCAAGTGCTTTACTTGCGAGCGTAACCATTTGCTATTGCTTGATTAGAATTAGCACTTGCTTTTTTAATGTAGGCAGTCACAGCAGTTTCTGTGAACAAAATCAAAGGTAACTTTCATTTTCAATCAACACAAGTTGCAAGCCTTCCTATTTTCTCCTTTGGAGTCAAATACCCCTTTTGTAGTTTTACGATTATGTAAAAAAATGTGGTGCTACAAACTCTTTCATCCTTAAAAAAAATCTAGAAACTTCTGTAACATCAAACGATCTCAAATTATTCAGTGGTGATATTCTGATAGAAGCAACATTCGTATGATCCTAGCTTTAAAAAAAAACAAGCATATAAGTTTTATATGCATATTTTTTCAAACAAACACTTGATCCTCTAGCAGTTACTTCTAGTGGATGTGCATGTTCTACAATATTTTGCAGCAGCATTTGCTTGTACTTCTGCTTAAAGCAAAATGTTGCATGCAGCTGCTATTTTTATGCATTTGGCACATTGAATTATTAATTCTTATCTACTTTTGCAATATGAAAATAGCTCCAGCATTTTAGATTTCAACATTTCACAGATCTTTGAACCATTAAATACCTAAGTCTGTCAACATGATCCATATTATTTGCATTTGGCTCATGAATAGGTCATTTACAGTGTATTGATATCCCATTATCTGACTATAAATGGGGGCGTAGGCTATATTGTTCTTTTCATGGTATTGAACTTTCAATTCGACATTGCTTTCATATTAAGAATCTGCATTCTGGCAGGAAAATACAATGGTAGCTCTGGGACAATAAATGCATAGGCATACTCATTGGAGCTGCTAATGTGACACTGGTGATATTATTAGTGCTTAAATGAATAAAGACTTGCAGTTTTTGTGACTTCTGTTCGGCTCTTATTAGGCCAAGATTACTATGTCAGGAAATACTGTTACACATAATGTGAATGCAGATTTAGAGATGGAAAGCTGCACCAAATAAGTGGGAAATAAATTCAGCTAAAAAGTTTTTCCAGGTTTAAAGTATACAACAAAATTAACCCCTCAACGAATTAATCTGACAAAAACAAAACAAACAATCATCCATTTTTTCTGTGAATAAACCTATGAAATCACAATGCATCTAAAACAATCACATATTTGAGGCCAGTAAACATGTTCCAAAGCCTGCCAATTTTAGTTATTCTCAAGCAAAATACTCATCTGGCAAGTGGTGAAAATACATGGTCCTTGCATTGCTATTAATCTTTGTAGCTTAAAAGTTTTTTGTTCTACATATATATCATTTGCAATTTTGTATCTAATTTGTCAATTTGCAGGTACTGTTGTCTTATCAAGTAATCAGGGCTACTTGGCAACTCTCCAATATTGGATACACATTATTTGCAGATATTTACCCTTTTGTAGGGATATGCCTTGAATGTCTTCACATTCTTTAGGGCTCTAAATAAAATAGATTAGCCACAATTCTGAGCGTAAAGGGTTAAACGTGACTACCAAATTTCAGGAAACACCGTGAGGGTAACTTTTTTTAAAGATTTTAATTCTGAATCAAGGGCAAGGAGATATTTTCCCCTTTCCATTTTGATTTTCATTGATGCTTATAACAAATAATATTTAATGATTCGTACAATAGAACATACTTTTTAAAAACGAATAAAAATTGAATTTTAAAATGTGGATAACAATTTTCAGATAACAGATTGTTAATTTTAGATTTAAAGATTCTAACCAATTTATGTGTTCTCTCGTCCCACAAACAAACTGCAAGATCCATGCCATTCCTACTATGATGGTTTCACTGGTTCCATGACAATTGCTCTGGCGACAATCGCTTCGCTCTAATTTCCACACACTAATCCAATGACCACCTTCAACCCTGGGTGCAACACTATACCCTATCCTAGAACTAACATAAAACCCTGTTGCAACCCTAACCCCAACCCTACATCTTGGACGAGATAAATAAAGCCTGGAGCATTTGTCACAGGAGTGAATGTGTCATTGGGTTCACCATTCAATTGCAAACCTATTTCCCCGGGGGGGGGGGCAGTCAAATATTTTGTTGTACACATGCGTGACAGAAAAAAGCGTTTAAAGGGATGTTCTTTCAGTTTTCAAAAACACTGATTTTCAAAAAAGGTGGTTTCAAAAGACTGGTCATTGGTCAGTCGTGGGGTCAAACGTATTTAGGGTATTTTTTTTTCAAAGCCTTTTTTTAAGACATGTTTAGGGTCTGATTTTTCCCCAAGCTTTTTCCTGTGGCTTATTAAATTAATACCTGATGAATTTTGGATGACACTTTTCCTTTGTGGTATTTGAAACCTCAAACTGCACTGGGGGCATGCATTACCCATGAATATAGCTTTGTCTATTTAAGCTTTAGGGGGTATATTCTGGCGACTTGTTAAGGGGCCAAAGAAGCCCGCAAAAAACTTGTTTAGGGGGTGTTTAGAAATAATTTGGTCACGCATGTGTACAGCAATACATTTGACTGCCCCCCCCCCCCCCCCGGGACCTATTTAAGGTCCCCAAAGTAAACGGTATCTTACAATCAACTGCAAATTTGTGATTGATTGCTGGGTCCCGTCTTACAAAGATTTACTATTAATCTGATCAACCTCAAGTATATGGAAATCCATCAATGTCAACTTTTTCTTAAATAGGAAAATTGCATACTGTCATTTGAAGACAAGAGGATACTAAATTGTCAAGAAAACAGTGAATACACATCGTATCTAGAAACATTTTGAATAAATGTAATTTAAAAGTTGACGTTGCTGGCTTTCCATAGTTGTGGTTAATCAGGGGCCCGTTGCAGAAAGAGTTGCAATCAATCGCAACTCTAAAAATCATGCGCAACTCTAAAAATCATGCGCAACTTGATTTTCAACCAATTAACAGCGCGCATTTGGGACTTGCGATTGATTTTTTGACTTGCGTTTAAACGCAACTCTTTCTGCAACGGACCCCAGATCAATAGAAACTCTTTGTAAGACGTGGCCCATAGCTGCTTTAAACAAGGAGTGTAACTGATAACTGTTAGGTTGGAGTGCACTCTGTTGCTCATGAAACTAAATATTTGCATTGATTTAAACATGATAACACCAATCTCTAAAAGAGTCAAATAACAAACACATACACTGATTACAGTCTAGAGAACACTTGTCGGTTTCAACTTGTGATTCCTAAAGTGAGGATCAATGTGCAAAATGTCACTGACTTTTCATGTACAGTCCTTATAAAAGTCATCAACCTTGCATTTCACAAGCAAAATCTTCTTGAAGCCTATAGGATGGGGGGTCGGGTGTCCGGACACTTTATATTTTGAAGCCTTCTTTTTTGTCTTTGGATTACGCTAAGAATATGAATTCCATATTTATAATCATCTTCTATTTTGTTCTCTACAATATTTCCTAACATTTAGTACTAAAAATTGATGAAACTTCGCTTGTAAATTTTTTCAAATGACTTTCTGAAATAGATATTGTCCGGTCACACAACTGGGTACATACAAATAAAACAAAGGTTCCACAACTATTTTCCATGGAAATTTGATGAACGAGTATCAGGTGTACATGTGCAATATCGTAAGTAAAATATCTTGTCAGTGTCCAGTACGGAAAGGGAAAAAATACATAGAGTAGGAAAGCGAAAAGGAGTAATCTAAAATTTGCTACCTTGGCATCCAATTTTTACCTTGCAAATTTAAACCATACATGTGTGTCACCCTCTCAAGTCTCAACCATAGTGAATAAACAACCACACATTTCAAACGACCGGTCAACGGTGAAGAAGTACACTATACAAAAAACATTTAAATAAAAAAATCATGCTTTTAATAGAATAACAATCCAATTTTTCTTTGAACACATTCTAAATACAGAGAAATATATGTGAAATTCCAGGCATATTTTACAAAGAAAGATTTTCAATCCAGTTGAGCAAAGATCGCGAGAACTCGGTATAAAAAAAGATTGATGAATACTAAAATCACACCCCTAATCCCACATGTCTATCTAATTGTTTGAGATAAAAGGCAGGATCAACTAGCGAGACCCATGTCTAGTACAAAGAAGTTTTTCTGAAGGTTTCAATGACTGCATGACAACTGAACTTCCACTGTTCTGGTGTACTGGTCCATTATACAATTTACATTTTATACTCATTCATGGCAAAAAAGGGCATATAAAATGTAACTAATTCATTACAAAATCTTCTCACTAAATACATGTAGGTAATGCAAACTGATTAAAGAAGTTTAATTATAAAATTATGTTTATGACATTATACGTCAAACATAGGGTGCCACATTGTATACATGTATCTACCAATAGGGGGGGGGTGTAGCAAGAAAATATTTGCTTTTAATTGCATATTACACATTACAGTTGTAAAAAACCAGCAATCAATCAATTCCAACTAAATCAAATCGATTTATACAATGTATGTTGATACAAAAAGCAAACCGCTGATCAATAGTAAATTAGCAATTAATTGCAAGACTTACGATTGATTTGGGGACCTGCAACACTCTATTAATCTCTTACCCTGTGTGTATGCCAATACTGCAATTTGTAACAGTAATGCAACCTCATGTTCATACAGGGAATAGTTGAGAACTCTTTGATCAAATTCAAATAAGCCTCAGAAAGAGAAGTATGTGCACAATATTATTAGTGTTATTTTGACTGAGTCCAAGGAAAGACAGGGGTCAGTTACATGTACAATGCATAACAAATCTTTAAGTAGCAAGCATTATTTATTTATGTCATAACGGAAATGACTGCGTACAGTGCTAAAATGATCTCTCATGTAAAGTGTAAATCAAAAAAAAATAATCTAAGTCTGCTTTAACACAATATGTCAAAATTACAGTATTTTGTCTTGGGTCCTAAAATTATTTTTCAGTTAGGACTCCTAGCTGAAAAAATAATTTAATAGGGGTTAAAAAGAAAGAAGCAAAATATTAATGTACATTCAACTCATCCTTATACAGGTATACTTTAAAAAAAAATATCAACATCATCAATTCATCCAATACTCCATGCAAAATCAATGATTAGTTAAAGTCAAAGTTTTTTTTATTATTATTAAATCACACGTTTGTTTCGTATGATTGAAATGTTCACCATTTTTTCATAATATCCTAGTGAAAAGGGTGTAGGAGTATCATACGGGAACCTCATGAAAACATTGAATTATGACAAATTTTCCCCAAGACTGCCTCTCAAAAGTTTTTCTTGCAGCATATTAGCTTTGTTGAAGAATCCAAAATATATACAAATTCTATAAAATAAGTTAAGTACATTTAATACCGTTATAAGTTCACAAAATGCTAAACAAACCAAATGCCATCTCATCAGACCCCAATCTTTAAAAATACCATGAGCGCCTTTTGAATGAATATATGTGTGGATTTCATTGAAATGATAATTATGTCTGGTATTCACATGATGAATATAAATATGATGACTTTGTAAAGTATCTAAAGCTAAGCGCAACAGATTGAACAATAATACACACTCCGCTTTTCTTTCTTTTTTTCAACATGTAGCCCCAAAGCCTAACTAATGACCAATGGAATAAGGAATAATTTAAGACATGTAGTAACTGGGTTCATATAAAAAAATATGAATGATCAATTCAATAAATGCCATGGTCTATTGTGTGCACTGTGCAAGTCATTAGATAGTTACATGCATCAGACTAAATGTAGTGTCATATAACATAAATTATGTTCCTTCTTTTCTGATTGGGAGGCTGTTAATGAATCTCCAGTTATAAACAAAGTACACTGTACATAGTAATGGGGACATGACAGTACACAGCGGGGGGGGGGGGGATCATTTTGAAAACATAAATGCAAAAGAGCCCCATGACTCCCTCACTTTCAAGTTTCTTCAATTTTTTTTACATCTTGCACCCTCGCCCCTAAAAAATAAAAAATCTGCAAACTGTATGGCCATGAATGGGGAGAATAGAGGAGACTTTGAAGAGAAAGATCTTGCACTAGTAACAAATTTATGTTCACAGTCATAAGGTTTGGTCCCACTGCACTTACGGATGCAGAGAGGATGTAAAACGGAAAAGAATCATTCTCGCCATCCATTGAAAAACGTTACATGTATCCATTGTGTAATCTTTGCATACTGTACGTGTTTCGTTCCCTCTATATCCATTGAGCATCCGTCCACTGTGATTTCATTATTCGCCCGTTTTGTCCATTGTCTGGAGCGGACGCAAACGGATGGAGCCACCCCGAAAGTTTGCTTGTCCACTGTATATGTTATGAATATGTTTTGTGTCCGTCGGCAAGTGGGACCAGGCCTTTACAGGTGCATTCAAATGTCTTTCATGATTGAATTTTCAAACATCACTGTGCTTTTATACCATTCTTCTCATTGTCATGAGGTAGATAGATATTATCAATGAAAGCTTTGTGAATACATGTCTCAGAGCTCAAGGAAACATCAACTATCACTGAATTACATGTATAAACTTTTATTATACTACCAAAATATAGATCAATAAATAAGGGCCGTAAAATAGACAGGTTTGCAATCTACTGCAAAATATTGCCATGACTTTTCATCAATGTAGAATTCTTGAGCACTTTACTCAAATAGTGAGAAGTAACTAATAATATTTATAAAAATTTGAATGCCTCTGGCAGTCTCGCCTACTTACATGTATGTGGTTCAGTCTAGCAGCAGTGCTGTTTTTTAAAACAACTAGTTAAAAATTAATTACAAAAAACACGAGTTAACATACCTAGGTAATTGAACATGAATGACCTTTAACCTTGATCATGTGACCTGAAAATTTGGAAAAATGATCAGTTATACTTCAGTCAGACTGCAGGTCCCTATGCTAATGAGCAAAAAGGCCAGATTCATCCAAATCATCTCGTGGTTGAATCCTCCTCCTTGCAAAATCTCGTGATTCGTGAGATTTTCTTTCTCTAAGAATTTACCTATTTTAACCTCAAGTTAAATGAAATATTATTGCACCATCAGATAGAGTAAAAGTTACTCTTTCATATTGGTCATTTATTTTGTATACAATATTTTGTTAAATAAGTAAATTTCTGGCCTGAAAGTGTGCCTCAAAACTGAATTTTCTTCCTCTGTTTTCTTTTGCAAATTGTACAAAACTTTTTATTTTGAGCCTCAATGATATATATATCACCATAAAGCTGAACTTCTGTACTTTCTCACAATGCCACTCTTGATATGCGGCATCTTTTAATCGGGTCAAGATCACACTTTTCCCACCAAGGTACAAGACGAGATTTCTGAAATTTTCTACTTGCATGAAATCCAGAGTTCTGATTGGCTGGATAAGGTTCACAGAACAACAGGCGCGGGGTATTTGAGGAGATTACCACATGGGAAGTGTGACCTTCCCACGAACCCAGGCACTGGAACCGTTGGAATTTGCCACTGGGTGGTCTCTTTGACCAATCAGAGTGCAGTATTCTTGTTTTCAAACTGCTTTATGTAATTGGCAAAGGAAAAGTGTGATCTTGACCTGATTAAACCAATTCTTATTTTGAAACCTATATCATTTCAAAGCATACATATTCAGCTTTATCATGATATAAAAATCATGTGGGCTCAAACATAAATAAAGTGTGAAAAAAGCAGCTTTGTCAGATGAAAATATTTATTTTGTAGCATATTTTAGATCAAAATTTTCACCTATATTACAAAATTTTTGAATAAATCCAAACACATGACCTAAAAGAATGATTCTTCTTCTTTACAATGGTACCAAATTCATGAAATTTGATGCACAATTAGAGCAGCAATGACTGAATGAAAAGAGGTGTTTCGGTCCGCATCAAGCTCATTAAATATGCAAAACAACTCAAGTCATGAATATCACTTGGATGAAAGAAGCCACTTTCTTGGGACCTGCGGTCTGACTGTACTTCATCACCCTAAAATGCAATAGATCTATTTACTTTCAAAGTTATACAGTATCGAAGTGTAACGTCAGTTGCCATGGTGTCATGATAGGCTGGTTCTAAACAGAGTCGCAGCTGACGATCATCAGTACACACTTTGGCTCGTCTGAAAAATTGGTTGCAAACGATTAATTTCCCATAGCAGCCATTTTTCCTATGAGAAACAAACGCTTTCATTTGGCGGGTTCATTTGTTTCATTAGAACCAGGCCGACATGACACCATGGCAACTGACGTCATCGCTTCAGTACAGTATAGTAACATTTATAAAACTTGACCTTGGTTACAGTTTCAATGTTGATAATTCCATTTACCCCACATGACCTTTGACCTCAATCAGGTGACCTGAAACTTGTACAAGTGATACTTAATTACCTCTATATATAAATTTTATAAACTAGAGCCAAATAAACTTTCAAAGTTATGACATTAAAAAATAAAACATAGTAAAAGTTCATTGACCCTAAATGACCTTTACCTTGGTCATGTGACCTGAAACTCATGCAAGATGATCAGTGATATAAAAACTTAACCTTTGTTAAGATTACAATGTTGATGATGACGCCCCTGTTGCCTTTGGAAAAGCGGCAACCATAGTCTCGCTCTGCTATACAGGAGAGACAACAGTTTCTTTCAACTTTGTAGACCTTGTAGTTTACAGGATTCTGAGAACATGCCAACATGCATGTTTTGTTGTCGTAATATTTTCTTATAAATTTCACTTCTTTCATATAACTGTAATTCAATTAGTGATTATTAAGATGGCATATTAACTGTGGGCATTGAACATTACCATGAGATGTCTGGTTAAAAACATCCACTTACATGCAAGAGTCCTATTCCTTAATACATTCTGGATTTGAAAAAATTGCAAACTTGATAAAACTAGTTCCACTATAAGCATCAGCTGTCTCTGAAAATTACAGATTGCAATCAGGTGCAGTACAAATAAAATGCAATAAGAATTGAAATACACTAGAACTTCTTCAGACCTTTAAAATTTAAGTCTCTTCTGGGCTCCATAAAATATGCTATTGAAAAAGTGACCACAACAAACTAATTATGCTACTCAAAAGAATTCATACATAGAAGCTATAATTTGTCAAGAGGGTTCTGAACTTCTGACCAGCATGTTAAAGTATTTGATAGAGTTTAAACTGAGTCAGAGAGAAGAGAGATTGTACATGTAAGATAAGCTTTAACTCACACACCTACACCATCACCACAAAAATATTGGTTTTCAGGAGTCAAAATAAATGACAGTGACAGTCATGTCATCTCTGTGCTGCCTTGCTATAGCATCTGGAAGACTCAGAATCTCGGCCAGTTTGTTCAGATCAAAGTCATTTGCAACTCCGCAGAGTGCATAGCGAATCAGATGTGTAGCAGAGTTGGTGTCTAATGACTTGAGGATGTCCATTCTTTCTTTGAGATCTGCCATAATGTTTTTCAACGCAGTACCTTCTCCTACAGAATAGCTGCTTGAAGCTTTCATAGATTTCATGTGCTCTCCAACGAGCTGAACAGCCTTATCATTGGTCAGCATATCCCAGAGACCATCTGAAGCAAGAATAAGGAACTTGTCATTAGGAGTTAACCTGCGATAGGTCACCTCTGGTGTTGTTATAAGATACGGAGGAGTGTGGTAACTCTTGGGTGGGACATAACCAATGAATGTTCGCATCAGTTTCTGTTGCATCTCAGCAGTCCATTTGAAACGGATGTTCCCAAAAGCTCTGAGAGGCATCAGCTCACCAAGAAGTCGTCCGTTCTTGATCACAGTTGTAGATTCATGAGAAGGGTGCCCTCCCTTTATTCGCTCCACTTCACCAAGATTCTGCACGTTGTGGTCTACTGTTAAAGGGACAGCTTCCCATGTACCATACTCAGATTTACGTCCCAACACTGCTCGACAATCACCGACATTGGCAACATAAAGATCCTGATCATCCACATATGCCACACAAGCACATGAACCAGTGACAGCTGTTAAAACTGGTTCAATACCAAGAGATTCCGTTGTGGCTCTCATGGCTTCTGCTGAAAAATCGTTATCCAATCGATCAAATGCAGTTTTCAGGACATCTGCAGTAGAATCATCATCCAAAACATCTACAGAGAGATTTGCTTGGACATATCTGATCAAGCTTTCCTTGTATAGGTCGACCGTAGCTTGTAATTTATAATCATTTGGATGCCTGTGCCACTTTACTAATTCATTCGCCTCTCCACACTGAAGTTGTGCTAGAACCTTTGGCAAGGTTTGGAAAGGAAGTGTCTCTGCTGCAATGTAATTGAACAGACGTTCTGATACTGCTTGAGCACAAGCTGTTCCTCCATGTCCATCAAAAACACCAAAAAGAATCCCATTGCTCAGCAAACACTCTGCGATGGCTCGTCTATCCTCTCCTGGCTTGTTGGAAAACAGCTGATTGCTGTCATATCTCTGCACAGCTTTTTGTGAGGATTCCTCATCAAAATGGACACTGACTTCATTTTGTTGCAGGACCTCACTTGTCTGTTCAGGGGTAAGCACCGGGTTCACACGCCATGGGTATCGAGATTGAGAGCTGGTTCCTAAACTCCTAGTAAATGTCTGCCATTTTCCATTTAATGAACTGCATCTCTCATTCCTATCCTTTTGCACAATGGATATCAGCTGTGCGCTACTTCTATGGACTTTTCGGCAGTTGCTAACAAAGTTTGTTTTACATTTCAAACGAATTAAAGTCAGACTCAATCTCACATGACATGCCATTGCAAAACAACCACAAAAAGTGGCAATTTAGTACTATATGATTCTTCCAATTTTTCTCCAAGCTCAGTTAATCATGTCATTTAATATTCAAACCGACCAAGGCCAAGTCAAGTTGTCATGCAAGTATAGGCCTAGTTAGATCTGCACGCCGCAGCTAGCAGCTATACCCGGCCCTATAGCTCACCGAAGTCAGCCTTCCCATACCGGGAAAGGTCAGGCGTAGTCATCGTTGACACAACCGATCAAATGGCAAATGTCAGCCGGATCGAATACGGGTGCTTTGACTGCTTTCAATCACCATTAAAAGCATGTTTTAGTGAAATATCCTCCAAATGATTCAGATCTTGCTGCACAAATTAACGTCCCTTTGCACTTTGAATAACAGTTACTCAATGTAGATCGAGGATATAAAGTCAATTCCAGCTCCAGGTCCGACAAAACAAAATTCTTTTCGGGGACCTTAATCAGAAAGTGAAACTAGTGTGTGGCATGTGCGCCCTCAACGTCTTGAGTTCTCACGTTTTGAGGCCTATCATCAAAGACATGCCGTACGTAACAAGGGGTAGGCCTATGTATCTCTTTTTAATTATTTTGATGACAATTCAGAATAAACTAGATTTAGAGTTATAACCAGGAAAATTTTGACAAGCAAAAAAAGTTTTCAACCACAAATTAAGGATATTTGGTACCCGAAAAAAATTGACAAAAAAAAGGGTCTTCAATTTCAAAAAAGGGGGCACACTTCTGTTTTAATGGCATTTTTGCATTACAAATTTTAATTTTGCTTCTCAAAGGGGGGGGGGCACGGGCCAGCTGTGCCCTCCATTCCCCCCCCCCAAAACCCTGGATCCGCCAGTGGTTATAACATGGGTAGCAACCTTCTTTTGCCTCGAAAGAGTTCATCAAAGGTATCAGAAGACCTTTCTTCAGACAATATGAGACTGCTACCATTGCTATCATAGCTAGCTGCCCTCATTTTTTTTTTAATTTGAGAAACGAGGTTTTATCAGCCCAGCCACAGTAAGTCAATAACAAAAAACCAAGAAATAAATATGGGGATAGGAATAAAAGGGATAAATATAAGAATTTAGAGTATGCAACTGGCTGGAACCTGTTTTATAAAGAGTAAACACGGTGGCAATTTTGGCATTATATTGTAACTACCCATGCAGGCACTTCTGGGCCTCTGAACCGGTGGGGGCTGATGATGGGGCTTCAGCCACCCCCCCCCCCCACACACACACACATTTCAAAAGCGTGTAGGCCTACAAAAACGTAAGAATTACAATCTGATTGCGATTTTCTCCAAAGGCTCATGAATTTTGGCAAGAAGAGTCTGAAATTTCAATGTCAGAACCAAATCATACAGAAAAAATGGATAAGCGATGCGACGGCCTAACGCGATAAAGTTGTCATCAGGTATTTCTTTTGTAATTTTTAGTTGATAGGTTTCTTTAACTAATCTAAAGTTGATTCAGATTCAGACGTAAGTTTGTGCGCAAATCGTTCTGAGATGCATATTGTATGCAATCGGTCGTGTGTGAAGGATTTACTGTGTGAATCAAAGATTACAATTCAAAGGATTACATATAGTGTCAAATTTGTTTTATTAAAAAATTGTTAATGATTGTGATGATGTTTATCTCTGAAAACAGGTTTCCCTTTTTTCTGGGATGCAACGAACTTGTCACTAAAACAGTTCAAAGTTTTCACACTTTCTTTGATCCATCATTCATATCGTGGGATGTTCTCTAACTTCGCTCTTCTGAATCCAATTGAAATAAGGGTTCCGTTTCACAAAGATTATTTCTATACAACAAAATATAATGCACAATTTCTATATAACAAGTCTATCAGCCAATCATAATAATAATAATGGTATTTATTTCGAGCAAACAGATACAAAATGATTTACAAAGTACTGGATAAGATGATTAAAATACAAAACATTATTACAATAGCAGAAATTCTGAATTGAAGTAACAATGTTTACACAATAGGTGGCCTGTAACAAATTTCAAATATGTATTACAATTAACTATTAAGAAGTATAGGTAGAATAAGCACTTACAAAAGAGAAATAAATTGAGAGGGGAAAACAAACGAATGATCGTGAAAGAAAGTCGGGAGAAAAATAATATGAGAGGGGGGGAGATGAAACAAGATGGAGTGTATGAGAAAGTGTGAGAGAGCGGGTGAATCAAATAAATAAGAAAAAAAGGGTGGTCAGAGCTATACAAGGTATAAGAAGATAAAGCGAGGGAGGCAGACAATTGCGAATAGAAAACATAATTCTCACAACTGGTAATACAATATACATGTCCATTTGATGGGTTAACTCGTACTGAAATGGATTGTTTTTTCTTTAAATGAAGGTCCAATTTATGGGTGAGTTAGTGAGTACATTAAAAGGATCGAGCATTGTTGGATGTATGTATATATTATTAACTGTCCAGGGGGTCTAAAGTAATTAAAATAGTTGTAAACGTTGACTTTTATATTTAACATGTTCAGTTAATAAAATGCAAACAAATGACATAAATATAAATACAATTTAGCAGAATCTTAGGATTCAAAAGGAGGAGGTGGCTCAATCGAGGACAATACAGACATTGTGTATTATAGTCAACGGACCCCTCTGTATTACTATTCAGTTCATTTTATTTTCATTCAGAATTGACACAAGGAAAGGAATTGGACTAGATCTATATCGTTCAGTGCGACATTTCAATTGTGTCAACATATTACTACTGTTATTCCGCAAATTCCATCTAGTCTCCCCTCTTTTCTTAGGGAGCCAGTGACGGAAAGTGTCGGACTTCAAGAGGGATTCGCCAAATTTGAGACAGGTTTCATTACGTCTTATCTCTAAGGTCTCGAGGTTGGTTTGCTGGAGTGCGCTTTCGTATGATTGATAAGAATATCCTAGGATCAATTTAAGTACTCTCTTCTGGACTCTTTCAATGGCAGAAGTGTGTGATTTTGTTAGGCTAGGATGCCAAACGGGTACGCCATATTCTAGTAGCGGGCGGATGTATCCTTTGTAGATCAGGACAAGATCTTTGATTGGTAGTTTGAATGGTATCAACGATCTAAGGATGTACATTCGTCTATTGGCTTTGCGAATCATATTGTTCACTTGGGCATCCCACTTCAGGTCTGACTGAATGAGGATACCTAGGATTTTCATCAGAGATACCTCAATCAACGTTTGGTTATCTAGAGACATTTGCACTGGGACATGATCATATTTTCCAAAGTCTACCAGCATAACAAAGCATTTCCCTGGATTGAGTTTCATACTATTTCTCGTGCACCAGTTTGATAGTGAATTCAAGGTAGACTGAACTTCACTGGCCGCACCCCGCTTTCTCGATTCTGCTAGTGTCATGTCATCTACATATTTCCAGTACCTTAGGCTGCTGTCTGAGAAGGCATCATTTGAAAGCACAAGAAACAATATGGGGCCAAGTTTTGTGCCCTGTGGCACGCCCGCCTTCAGTGTTGTCTCGTCAGACAGGTGACCACGGTATCGGGTGCGTTGGGTGCGCCCAGTGAGAAAGTCGGTTATCCACTGCACAATATGTTTCTTAGGGTTCATTGCTATCAATTTACTGATAAGATTCGTGTGATCTACCCTATCGAATGCTTTCGAGAAGTCCGTAGTTACAATTGTGGAGGTTATCTTTTCACGCTTGTCTGCATTGGACACAAGGAAGTTAACAAGATCAACTAAATAGTGTGTGGTTGATCGACTTTTCCGACTACCATACTGGTTTTTATCAAGGAATGGTTCAATGTCAGTAAGCAACCACTTAACAATGAAATGTTCTGCTATCTTAGAAAAGTGGTCAGTCAAGGCAATGGGGCGCAGTTTTCCTAGTGTTGGCGGATGTTCCTTGGGAATCGGGACAACGGTGGCCTTTTTCCACATTGTTGGAACAGCACCTTCTGAAAATGACAAGTTCAATATGTCACACAAGGGCGTGCTAAGTTCAACTGCAAATGTCTTAATAAGCTTTGCTGGGATTCCATCGGGACCAGCTGATTTCCCAGGAACCACCTTCTTGAGCTCATTATAGACTTCCCATGGCTGGAGTCTAGGTGGTTCCCTTGCAGGTAAGAAGGCTGGTAACTTGCTGCGGTCTAGAGGAGATAAATCAGCTGCAACACTGACAAACTTTTCATTGATGATATTGGCAACAGCCGTTGATGTAAGCTCTTCTCCATTAGGGACGTCAATTGTTTGTGATGACTGTGAAGATGACGTCATCAGCTTAATGTGCTTGTACCACGATGCTGGGTTGTCCTTCTTCAGACGTTCAACCCGGTGCTCATGGAAATCCTCCTTGGCATCTTTGATGGCGCGTTGCACTTTATCCCGGCACTTCTTCCATTCACTTGACGGGCCGGCAAGGAAAAGGGTTTGTCGCTCTTGTATTAGAGACTTGACATGGGGTGTCATCCAGGGCTTGTCTCTCTCGTGAATATTCACCCTTTTCAGTGGGAAGAAATGGTCCATAGCAGACTTGAGGGTTCCACAGAATGCATTACATTTGACCTCTGAGGATACTGCGTCATGGACTTCAGTCCAGGAGTATGTCGAAATCCATCGACCAAATGCTCTTGTGTCCGAGTCCTTCATGGGTCGCACAGTACGCCTCATGGTAGTGTTGGGGCGATGAGCAAACGATGGTAGCTTGAATAGATTGAATAATAATAATAGTAAAGCGCTTTGGTCATATTTTTGGTAAAGCGCTATATAAGTACCTGTTATGTATGTATGTATAATTTCAATGTCTTTAAATTGTTATTATTGCGAATTCGTTCTTATGATAAGTTTTATGAAACGGGCCCTGCACAATCTGAATCTGATATGCATAATGGATCTCGTTTTATAGTGACTTTAATTTGTAATAACAAAATTAATTATATAACAAGTTAACTATATCAGTTAATCTAATTGAATGATTTCAATAACTTTAAACTTTAATACTGCATATTTAATTTGCCCTGTAACTAAAAAAAAATATGTAACAGGCCCCAGTATGAATGAAAATGGGTTCAGTGTACAAATAACTTTATGTAATCTATTAAGTTCACACAAAGAGAACCTCAGTGAAGAACGCACAAATGGATTCATTGTTTATAGGAGAATGGACTCCTGCATAAAAGAATTGCCCCCGGTCCCGCCCGCGGTGTTTCTCAAATTTTAACGAGAGTTAGTGCCTTAACACCACAGGGCATTCATGGTCCTATAATGAGAATAATGATAATAATACAGGTATATTTACCCAGGGTAGCCACTTCAGTTCCGAAAACTGTTCTCCCAGTGGGCCCTGCTGTTATTATTACCCGGTTAAGCTATAGGCTACCTATTCAGGTGCACACAACTTTTTGAGGAATAACTTCCTGCCGGTACCCATTTACCTCACCTGGGTCTAGTGCAGCACACTGTCAGTGCATTCCTTGCTGATGGAAACTTTACGCCATGGCTAGGATTTGAACCCACGACCCTCTGTTTCAAAGTCCGAAGACTAATCCACAGGGCCACGACCCTCCACGGTCTTGATCATATTCGACATTTCATTTTTTTTAAAATCGCGGTTACTTCCATTAGGGTCGATCGAGGAGGGGGGGGGGGTGAAGATATGAAGTTCATGTGGGGAGATGATCTGTATTATCACCCCTAAGGAATCACGGAAGAACATTACAATGATTTTTATCGTTATTGAATGAAAAAAAAAGAATGGAGAAAAAAAATAATCAGGATGCAATAGAACAAGATCTTCATATTTCATGTTTTTTTTTATTTATAAATAACATACACTCCAAATTTACCCCTCTCGCAACCATGCAAGCGCATGGGATGTGCCCCGTTTAATTTTACCACCCTCTTGGTCACTTCATTTTTGCATTATTTATTCAGGTTTATGAAGTAAAGGATGGGAAATGTAAAGAAATGAGAATTTACATTTTGGAGAGAGGGTATGAAATAAAAGTTAACGAAATACTAGTCTTGTAAAAAAAAAAAAGCAGCAAACATGTATTTAAATTTAATTCCTAATAACTATCCTTTCCCACTGGCATATAAATGGGGGCACGGACACCACCCCAAATAATAATAATAATAATGACCAAGAAAGAAAAAGAAAGTAAAGCCGAAAGGGAAAAGGGGTGAAATATGAGATTATTTTAATATCATGTCAAATCTATCACAAAGTTAGATAAAAAAAAAAGTTTATTTAAAAGGTCAATATATTTGCTCATTTGCTTCGCTCATAATTATTCGAAACCTTTGAAAAAAATTAGTTTTACCCCAAATGCCATTTCTGGCCCCCTAAAAAATGTGGCTCATTACGCCACTGACTAACTCCCTCCTCTCCCTCTATAAACTAAAATAAAACCACTCACAGAGAACAATCAACCCCCCCCCCCCTGGTATAGTTCAGTGATAGGTCCATGGTGATATATACCGATCGATCATACCTATGATTACTTCAAGTCTCCAGTAGAATCAAGTTCAGACTCTGCCGGGAAGAAGTGCCATTATACAAACTCTAAATTGCACTTTTATCAATTAATGAATCGCGCCATCTTGAGAGCAAAGGCACGAATCTCGTATAGCAGGTGCATCTGTCTATCTTCTCTAGCTCCTCGGCTACAGCGCTAGTCCAGATTGGACCTTGTTGTTTGGAAGTGCCCTTTCCCAAAAGCTAACATAGAGGGCACATGTCTCCCAATCTCTAATCAGCGACAATCCACTCATCTTCGCTCCCCACCAAGCGAAGATGAGTGGATTGTCGCTGATTAGAGATTGGGAGACATGTGCCCTCTATGTTAGCTTTTGGGAAAGGGCACTTCCAAACAACAAGGTCCAATCTGGACTACTACAGCGCCTGCATATGCAATCTACGACCGAACAAGAGGATGTCGCGTCCATGGTCAACATCTGACGCTTCAATTTCTGGACCAATTGTACGCAGATCTACAAACTTCCGAATGATTTTGGAACTTTCTAGGAATTAGCTCAGGATATATTCTCACAGAAACATTACAATCATCAGGAAAATTGGTGTATTGACTGATGTCGGAGACCCATATCGAAGTGAAAAATATAATATTTGATGTTTCGAAGTGTAGTTGTTGATACCGGTACTTCGAAAAGTTTGAGGAGCCAGGAGTGAAATTTATTATCGCACGGATAATGTGCCAGGAGTAAGCCGAAGCTTGGCGGGTCAGAGCTCAGAGAAAGCCAAGTTGCGGAGGAACTCGCCGTGACTTTTGGAAACGAACTTAAAAAGCTGCTGATTTGAGAAGTTTACGTAGGTAGGTTGAAAACGTAATATTTTCATATAAACTTATGTACTGTTCAGCTGTTTGCAAATTGGACATTTTATTTCATAGAGTATCAACATTGTATCTATAAATTGTAGTAATTACTAGGCCTAGCTGAGGCAGCTCAGATCTTCCAAGGCGACCTTAGTTCAATTTCAACTGCAGTGTTTCACTTGGGCTCGGCATGCATAGTAGGCCGTAGGGTCTGGGGGAGCTCGGCAAGCGCAAGTTTATCATATCATTATATTGGTAATCTATGTATTTTTTATGGATAGCAACTAGTATCTAAGTGATAACCAATGTTTATTATTGACTTCACTCTCAGGACTCACTCAGGGAGCTCCTCAGTTGCTAATAATGGTGATTAATGATAATAAATGTTCATGATTATTTTTATTGATTTATATTATAATTTTCATTATTTGATAATACTAGAATTAGTAACTATAATGATGATGATAGTAACAATGATAATATTGATGAAATGATAATAATAAATAAATAATGAATTATTATTATTGTTATCATTAGTAGTATTATTGTCATTACTATCATGTATAAATATAGGATGGTGGGACGTGGGGTTGATATTATTTCCTCCCCTCCTTGGGATCAAACAACCATAGGCGGCGGAAGCGGGGGGGACGGGGGGGACGTGTCCCCCCCTAAATTTGAGGAGGGGGGGACGGTCCCCCCCTAAATTTGTTGCTGATGACCTTTTTTTTTTTTTTTTTTTTGCTTGTCAATTTATTTTCGTACGTCCCCCCTAAAATTTTTGGGAACTTTTTTTTTTTTTGCTTCTCCAAAAATTTTTGGTTGTCCCCTCCTAAAATTTTTGGCTTCCGCCGCCAATGCAAACAACCCCTCATAATATACTGATTGAAAACTTGAAATTTTGCTGCTTTTTATTATGAGGATCTACATGTACTGCATAAAGCTTTTAACAAAATAACATTATACAACACCAGGGGCGGCGGAGCGAATTTAAAAGTGGGGGAGGGGGGCACAGGGAAGAAAGGGCACATTTTTTTCGAAAAGTGTACTTTTAATACTAAGAAAACTTGCTTACACATACATGTACATGTAAAACAGGTCCTTTTCTTGCGAGGGGAACTTGGGTTAAAAAGGGCACTGATACGTCAAAAGGACGCCTATTAGAAGGCAAAGGGCACTTGCTAACGGCATAAAACAGGTCATTCTCAGGCATGAAAGGGGACAGAACTAGTTCGTGGGGGCACTTTTCTTGGATAAAAAGGGGCACTGATTCGACAAAGGGCACTTACAAGAAGGCAAGGGAGACTTGCTCACACATAAAAGGGGTCCTTCTCAGGTGAAAGGGGCACAGAACATGTTCGTGAGGGGCTCTTTTCTTGGGTAAAAAGGGGCACTGATTCAATAAAGGGCACTTACATGTACAAAAAGGCAAGGGGGACTTGCTCACACATACATAAAATGAGTCCTTCTCAGGTGAAAGGGGCACAGAACATGTTCATGAGCGAGGGGGCATTTTTCTTGCATGAAAAAGGGCAATTTTCAGTGCTTCAAAAAAGTGGGGGGGGGCACTGTGCCCCCAGCCCCTCCCCCAGGATCTCCGCCCCTGTAATACACCAAATGGCAAAATTTAAAAAGTCTCTACCATCCATGAGTAGCCCCCCCCCTCCCTTCATACTCTTCCTTTCTCAGTGTCCCCTCCACTGAGCCATCCCCCACTTAAAATATTTAATTTTGTGAAAAGAACCAAATATTTGAAATGTTAAATCTTAAATTATCCAAATCCAATTTTGATGAAATTATGTGTGCTCTTATTTATATTTCCTCTGCATGTTTAAATCAATCTGTCATTAGAATGGGCCTGAATTAATATTATATAAAATCAGATAGAATAATTGAGAAAATTACATAATTTTTCAACTTAACTTTAAATTTGAAAATGTAAAATAACATATCAAACATCTTAATTTCATTCTTTTTTTTCCAATCTTGTTCCTATATTTCTTTTGTAGCTATGTTGAATAATGATTGGAAAATTTTCAATAAGTTGCTAATGATTTTTTAAAACAAAGATTGGATATTTTGTCAAACTATTTTTAACAATCTTGGTGCAAAGAATTTTAATATAATGGATTATATTAGAATTCAAAATAAATGTTGGCTAATGATACATGTACCTGGGCGGCTTGCCATGTATAGCCAGCATATAAACTGTGCAGATCATTGTTAGTTTTAGGATTATATTCATGACCGTATTTTGATAGAATTATCATTTTTTTTATACCTGCTTGTATAACTGAATTAAGCATTTTAATTTTCAGTTTTTGGCTTGGCCTCCTTAACCGTTTTTAAGCCTCAAGCTTTAGTTGCTCATTCTGCAAGAACTTTTGTTTGCACCCCTTTTCCACTTTTATAATTTATAACTTTTTCTTGATATTTTAAGTTTACTTTTTTAAAATATTGATTTGATAATGTATTTACAATATGATATAATTACAAATACCTTCATGAAATGGTACACTAGCTGTATGTAACTTAAATATAAAAACACACCACAGAGTTACATCACCACACATCACATGACAACTAAATAGAGCACAGTACAACACAGGACCAAACAGTACTTAAAGGACAAGTCCACCCCAACAAAAACTTGATTTGAATAAAAAGAAAAAAAATTCAACAAAAGCATAACACTGAAAATTTCATCAAAATCAGATGTAAAATAACAAAGTTATGACATTTTAAAGTTTCGCTTCATTTCACAAAACAGTTATATGCACATGTTGGTTGGTATGCAAATGAGGGAACTGATGACATCACTCACTCACTATTTCTTTTGTATTTTATTATATGAAATATGAATTATTTTGATTGTCTTGTCATTGTCATGTGAAATGAAGTTTCATTCCTCCCTGAACATGTGGAATTCCATTATTTTAACATTTTTTGCTTCAGGCAAGGAGGTCCTAATCATCAAATTCCTAAAAATTGAAATATTGTATAATTCAAACAATAAAAACAAAAGAAATAATGAGTGAGTGACATCATCGACTCTCTCAATTAGATGTAACTGGCTCATTCATATAACTATTTTGTTAAAAATAAGCAAAATTTTGAAATGTCATAACTTTCTTATTTTACATTCGATATTGATGAAATTTTCAGCATTGTGCTTGTTGATTTTTCTCTATTGATTCAAAACAACATTTTTCTGAGGTGGACTTGAACTTTAACAATAACACCTGACGTTGTCTCTCTGAAAAGTTACACACCAACATCCCGTTGTAACTAAAACAATGGATGCTGATAGATACATGTAAAGGCCTAAATCTTAGAGGAAAAAGGCACTTTTTCTTGTAATATTGGGACATCATGTCTAGTACAATGTACATGCTGCTACATGTATACCTGTTCATAATGACTGGTTAATTGATTGTTTTCCATTAATTAAATGTTCGTTGCATTGTTGAGGAAACCGCAGTGTACCGGAGCAAGGGAGATAAAAGTCTCTCCATTACAACAAGGTGTGCAGGGTTTAATTAGATTTATTTCAACGAATCAGAAAGCACAGAGGAAATCAGCCGGCTCTTAGTGGTCAATTAAAATGGCAGGGTCAAATTTTTTACTCATTATCTATTTAATTGGCTATAGAAATGCATACTCCATCTTTAGAAATGAGAAATTTGATGAAGACCTAAGGTAGAAGAACAATTCATGAATGGTATTTCTACCCTGGCCGGTAGGACTGGAACCAGCAAGTACTGTAAGTAACCTGATTGCTCGGTGACTTCACGTTTTTCAACGAAGTTGGCGGAGTGGTGCAAGCCTACATATTACAACTTAACCCAAGACAACTGTGTACATAGGTATAATAGTTTATACTTCCTCTGTTCATATATCATACCCTTTTATAGCAAATTAGTTACTGACAGGGTAAAACACAAATTTGATTACATGCTTATGGGCACAAATTTTCTAACTGAACCTGTTCAGCAGTACTGTAGTTACATGTATGTAAAGAGCAGTCATTGAGATAGAATTTGTATTAATGATTTGTTTTCTTTATTGTGTAAATCACAGCAGACCGTGAACATGAAATTACACACGTAATGTCTTATCTGGTAATAATAATAATAGGCATTTATATAGCGCCATCTATCTAGAATCTATTCCGAGGTGCACAAAAAAAGAAAGAATGAGGGAGTTTGGATGAGTGTCAAAGTGCCAAACTAATAATAATAATAATATAATATAGGGTATTTATACTGCGCACATATCCACCTTGTTAGAAACTAATACTGTTCGGAAAGATAAGACCTCAGTTTTAGTAGTCTTATGCTTGAATACATGCAGATTTAAGCAGATAGAAATTTTCGATACTATACATGCATGTGCATCATTTTCTGGTTTTCTACAACTGTGCATTATTACTTAACCCACATGCCTAAACTTGACAAACAAGCTGTATTGTGTCTGCAGAATTTGGTTGTTGACTGAGTTTGATGGGAATGGGCCACCCATTTCCTCCTCAGGGAAACTCAGTAGGGTATCCTGGGACAAGTTCCTCACATGGATTCAATCATATTGTATCATCCATAATGTCTGCACTGTCTTGTTTCTCATGTATTCTACAGTAGGGGAGACCGGGGTTAGTTGGAACATGGGGTAAGTTGAAACATTGTAATTTTCTTTAACTCCTGTAAAGTAAATTTATGCAATACTGCCCTTTATTTATTTATTGTTATTGATAATACAACTGTTGTATTATCAATAACAATAAATTGAGGGCAGTATTGCATAAGTTTAATTCACAGGCGTTAAAGAAAATTACAATGTTTCAACTTCCCCCATGTTCCAACTAAACCCGGCCTCTCCTACTGCTATCATAGACCTACTGGTAACTTCTATGTAAAGCCATGATCCTACGGTCCTACCCTAGATATCATCTTTAAGGCCCCCATCTCACTAGGATGGCGATCATGGCGACCATGGCGAGCTGTCGAAATCCCGCAAAGCGTAGCAGAATCGTCCTCGAATTCTATTTTTAGCCTGCGAGGCGATTGCACTACAACTTCACTGCGACGGACCTGCGCTGAAGGCGATGGTAATACGCTGGTAGTACGACGCTGCCACTCTCTTGCCACGATTTGAGGCAGATGTGATGCGCTGCTTCTGCGATCAAAGCGACCGTACAACGAGGCCCATACGCTAATTAGGACCTCGGTACGGTGGTGCTACGAATGGAACGATTGTGTTACGTTCATGATGGGCTCTTGAAACGATTTCAAGCAATCGGCATATTGATCGCGGCACATGAGACATTTTTCAGTCGATTGCCAACCTCCGACCAAGATGGATGTCCAGAATTTGGTTGGACTTATACATCTTAGCATTATACAACAACTTCAATTAGAAGTTGAATACGAGGACCTGATACGAGGACAGTAGAAGGAGGAGGCCAAAAAGATACTGGGTCCGATCCTGGCTGTCACTTAAGTCATAATATACAATATATATTAAACTTTCACTCAAAAGATGTCGATGAGCTTAATAGTTAATATGAGGGATGCATCCAGAATTTCATAAAAGAGCATAAAAATGTTTTATATTTTGTTTATTTTTTTCCACAAAAGTTTGTCACTCAAAATTGTTAGGTAAATTCCTTTCAAATTTGCTTTCAAGAAGTAGTCTACTGATGTGAGAGCACTCATAAGGGGGGGGGGGGCACAATGCCAGAATCCCCATAAAGTGTGCTTTCCCAATCAATACATCAGTGATCGAATCATTAAAATTTTAATATTGTTTACTGTCACTGTAGTTAGAATTCATTCTATTTTTAAAACATATTCAATTTATATATTTTTGCGGAGGTAACCCATTTCGTCATCAAGACATGCGAGCGTCTTTTTTTTTCTCTTTCAAGCTGGCTCAGCAGTTAGATTTTCATCCTCCTACTATACCTCCTCCTCCTCTACCACCACCATAACCTCTTGTTCGCTTCCTCTTGGACCGCCGGCATAACAGATTGGGCAGCTTCCCTTTTTGGTCCTTTTTCTGGGAAGTATATTTGAAAACGTCGTGGTGTCGCCTCGTAATCTGTTGAAAATGTGATAATGCGCTACCATCGGCACGTTTCATAGCAGCGCAGACGGTCGCTGCTCAATCGCTGGCCAGTCATCAGCGGCGCAGCAAAAGCGCAACGCGAATGCCTGCAGCGGGCTGAGAACGTGTGCCACATGCCACCCAAAGGGAAAGCGTCGTGGTGGAAACGGTGTGAAGCGTGTCGAGCGCAAGGCAGTCGCCTCATAAACGGAAGCAGCGTAGCAGAATTGTCTTGGGAACGGGCCTGAAAAACACGGGCGATCGGTGCCGCTTTTAATGCGCTTCTACTACGCTTTGTGCGTTGGAGCTTCATTACAGCTACGAATATGTCATTTGTAATACGCTCTTGACTCGATTATGATGCGCTTTAGCACCTCCGCGATCTCGCTGCGTAAGTTTTGAACATGTTCAAAATTTTGTGGCGACCAGGAAGATGGTGGCGATCCTTGCCGCTTCAGAAAAGATCAAGGTACGATGGAGAAGATTGAAAAGATCAAGCCACGTTCAAGCTACGATATACCACGCTTTGTCGATTTTTGACGATCGCAGCGAAATCGCCATCTAGTGAGATGGGGGTATACCTTGGAACAAGTTAGCTTGTATGAAAACAGATCAAAGAATAATTTCAATGAAAGTTCCAGAACAATTTACATAAACAATCATGAACGCTTAAATGGTGAAATCAAGAATGCTATGTAGATTCTTTTTTTTTTGGTAATTCTACTAAGTACAACCTAATTGTAGACTGAAAATTTTATAGGCCTACTTTTGTTTTGCTTTGTATTAGGATGGATTGTATGGCATGTAAAAACTTATACCATTCAATCAAATGTGCATTAAATATTGATTTAGCATTCTAGGTTCCTGTCACCATGGAGATAAAATTGAAATATCCATGCTTTCACATTCTCTTCACCAATATCAGTGAATAAAAACACAATTTCCTGTTGTATGAGTTTGGGTTTCCATGATCTTCTACTTCATGATCTTATTAATGTTCACAATTCAGTTTTCTTACTTGCACTAAATGTTTTCAGTCTCCAACTCAGAAAATCCTCTTTGAAGGTTAGAAGATGGATACCAAAAATCCTAATGCGCCATGTATGTTTCTTTGATGGTTTTGAAAGCATTCCAGAAAGACATTACTAATTGCTTTTCTTTGCAGCAATCACTGAGTGAGCATACAGATTTGGATGGGAATCCCTTTAGAACGAGGTCCTCTTGTAATGCCATAATTGTCTTCTATTCATGAGGAGAACAGGATGGAACCATTGTGACATGGTATTAGTCTGTTTTATTACATCACAACCTTGTTCCTATACATTCCAATAGGGATTAGGATAAAGGATTTCCCTTTCTTGTCACCCTTTTAATCATCTTTTTAAACCAAGATTATCATGTACTTATCTCCATACTGGGATGTCTACCAAGGAAGTGGAATTCACAGCCATCTCCTTGTGCCGAAACACTACGAGGCTTCAGTGCAGTCTTCCTGCTTGCTCTTTGAAGCTGTAGCTCTTTGAAGCTGTATTACTGTAGTTCAATTTTGCACATTTTGGGGGTAACATTTGCATATATTGTAGGCATACATGTAGGTCCATAGATTCATCAATTTTTTTTATATGCTTTTAATTATGTTCATTGTTTCTGTTTTTACACCAAGAATCTCTATTCAGGATTATGTGCTTTCCCTTTTAATTTTACAATAGAGGTCCTATAGACTTTCAGTTTGCTAACTCATTTGGCAGCTTACATACGGGGGGGAGTCAAATATATTGCTGTACACACGCGTCACCAAAAAAACATGTTTAAAGGGGTGGGTTTTTTTCAGTTTTGGACGCGTGCTGCACATGCACTCGTTAAGGGTATCAAAAACACTGATTTAAAAACAGGGGTAGTTTTGAGAGACTGATCAATGGTCAATCGAAGGGTCAAACGTACATATTTTGTTTTCCAAAGCCTTTTTTTTAAAGACTAGCCAAACGTGTTTAGGTTATGTATTTTTCCCCCTAGTTTTTTTCTCTGGCATCATATTCTGGCGAGAACTTGTTTAGGGGCCAAAATGTATAAATAAAGCCTGCAAAAAAGATTATTTTGCACAGAGAAAAACTCGTTTAGGGGGTGTTTGGAAATAAGTTGGTCACGCGTGTGTACATCAATACTTTTGACAGGCCCCCAGGCTTACTTACATATATGCCTATTACTTTCTGCTCTCCTGCTTTATACTGACAGTAAGAAATTCAAAGTTGTTTTTGTCTCACCTGCGTAGCAGTGTGAGACTATAGGCGCCGCTTTTCCGACGGCGGCGGCGGCGGTGGCGTCAACATCAAATCTTAACCTGAGGTTAAGTTTTTGAAATGACATCGTAACTTAGAAAGTATATGGACCTAGTTAATAAAACTTGGCCATCAGGTTAATCAAGTATTACTGAACATCCTATTAGAGTTTCATGTCACATGACCAAGGTCAAAGGTCATTTAGGGTCAATGAACTTAGACCATGTTGGGGGAATCAACATCGAAATCTTAACCTGAGGTTAAGTTTTTGAAATGTCATCATAACTTAAAAAAAAATATATGGACGTACATGTAGTTCATTAAACTTGGACATAAGGTCAATCATGTATCACCAAACATCCTGCATGAGTTTCATGTCACATGACCAAGGTCAAAGACTCAAAGGTCATTTAGGGTCAATGAACTTTGGCCAATTTGTGGGTATCTGTTGAATTACAATCAAAACTTTAAAAGTTTTTGGATCTAATTCATGAAACTTGGACATAATAGTAATCAAGTATCACTGAACATCCTGTGCAAGTTTCAGGTCACATGATCAAGGTCAAAGGTCATTTAGGGTCAATGAACTTTGGCCGAATTGGGGGTATTTGTTGAATTACCATCATAACTTTGAAAGTATGTTGGTCTAGTTCATAAATCTTGGACATAAGAGTAATCAAGTATCACTGAACACCCTGTGCACATTTTAGGTCACATGACCAAGGTCAAAGGTCAATGAACTTTGGCTAAATGGGTTATCTGTTGAATTACCATCATAACTTTGCAAGTTTATTGATCTGACTTTTGAAACTTGGACATAAGAGTAATCAAGTATCACTGAATATACTGTGCAAGTTTCAGGTCACATGATCAAGGTCAAAGGTCATGTGAGGTCAGTGAATTTTGGCCACATTGGGGGTATTTGTTGAATTACCATCCTATCTCTGTAAGTGTATTGGTCTAGTTCATAAAACGTGGAAATGAGAGTAACCAAGTATCACTGAACATCTTGTGCGAGTTATAGTAGTTTTCAAAGTCAGCAATGCTGCTATGTTGAATCGCGTGATGCAGGTGAGACGGCCAGAGGCATTCCACTTGTTAGTACTTGATTTCCGATTTTCCATGTTATACCTTTTTTTAAGGAAAAAAATCTGAATTTTGAACTAATCAAAATATTAGGCCTATAATTTTGTATTGATTATTTATAGTTTTCTTGGACCTGATGTCTTTTTTACATTGTGTAAATATCATTTGACCAACCATGGTCTTTTTCTATATCATTTGACCAACAATGGACCTACAATGTACTGGACCAACTGACCAACCCATGTTTTGTTCAACATGCTTGGGTTTCTCCTCCAGCAAAGGGAGAGAAAATATACAACTTAAATCCATGATGGAGGCATTACAGAGTAGAGGAATGCCTTCAGAAAGAAATGAAAACAAGCCTACATTGTAAGCAATCTGTCCCTGTGGGTTCATTCTCACACCTGCATTGGATTTAGGTTATAGTCTGAACTCAAGTGCAAAGAGGACATTCACTTTGCTGTACCCTGGCTTTACCTTCTTGTCAGTGTACAATCCTTTCACAGAATAAGGATTGCAAAAGCTCCTAGGTATTTGTGATGTTCTTTTAAATCCACTGTCTTATAGGATTTTGTTCTGTACTTGAAGAAAGCAGAAAAAAATCAAGAATAGCATGATGTGGACAGGAAAAAAAAAGAATATGATTGAAAATGGGAAAAATTTAGAGTTGCCTGTCTATTGGTAAGTTTACATGTAATTGTGATGGGTATTCATTTTTTAGATATTGTATGAATGAGAAAATCTCCAACACATAAAGGTCAATACCGTAATTATGTTATCCAAATTTTCCATGACTCAGTGGACAATAAAAATGAAATCTTGAGATGAATGTAGAGTTGGCCTATATGAAATCAACTTGTTTTTAAAATCATGTTCTGGTTGTGTTGTGAAAAGTGGAAATATTGAAATGACTTTCTGAAAAGTTTTGATAGTCTCTCAATCAGATTTATGTAGACCCTACTACATGTACATGTACAGTGTACTTACATATTTACCTGTAAGCCCTATGTGATATAGACGAATGTAGACTTATGTTATGAGGTGATAAAATATTTTTTTAGTCTACTGCCAAGTTTAAGTCCTGCAGTGAATTAATATAATTCTCATTGTGATGGTCACATGAAATACATGTATTTGAAAGGACAGACATATATAATGTCCATGGACATATCAGCCCTGAGACAAAAGGATTCAAGAAATCTAAGATTTTCACAATTCTCTGAGCTTGAATCCTCACCCCCTATCCTAGGTTTACAGAACTCTTGTATGTATTGGTTTCAACCCCCTGGATTGCCCTATAGAAAAAAGCTAGCATTATGTGATTACCTCTCATCTGCTTTCATACCTACTTGATAAAAAATACCAGTATATTGCGAGAATGTGTCAAGACATATTATTGAGTGATAATTTATTTTGTTCATTCGCAACCATTTGGACTGGTTAACAAAGTTCCAATAATTTCCACAAGATCTTTATTTCTTCAAATTTGCTTTATAAGCTTCAAAAATCTGTGTTACCTTGGAGACTTCCCAGCGAAAGTTTTTATGAGTATGTATTGTACGTGCTCACACTGTTTTTCTGATCTTGGTGGAATTCCTGATCAGAGAATAGTCTAGGGATAAGTTACAACATGTGTCAATGTAGTATCTTGCCATCCAGTGGTAATTTCATTGAAATCCTTGATTTTGATTGGCTGTTGATCATGGTTACAACATGTAACAAGGCCCCACGTATATAATTTTGTGAGTGGGTATGAAAGCAGCTTGTATTCTACCTGTGCATCTATCTCATTCTAAAAACAGGTGACAAATCTATCAAAACCACTGAAATCTAGAAAAATATTAAGGTGAATGAGCTCCACCAATATTACTCACCATGAGGTGTTTTTTGGCACTTTCGTTTTTCATTGAGCCGTGATAATGCAGAAAGTAAAAAATATTGGGGCTCAGGGATTTTTTTTTTGGCATAAGAACTATTTCCATTAGCTACCAATAAGGTTCAGGATAGACAAAACTTTCAATTCCCCTTCTTTTAGGCATATTTTAATATGAATATGATATATAGGCATACAGAGGCAGAAAAAAAGGAAAGAATTTGATGCGAGGGAATAGACGTGTTTTGATTGCGATATTTTATGCACAGTTGAAAGCCTTAGTTATATCCTCTTTTCAGCCACTGAATTTCAGTGTGTAGCCTTTAAAAGTCGTAACAAAAATACCTATTAAAGGCTCCATTATGAATTGATTATTCAGCTTGAATTTTAATTCTGAACTTAATTATAAAAAAAATCAATATTCTGAATACCGTACATGAAAAGCCCTACGTGTAATAACTTGTGTAGGTTTTCATTCAGCATTGGAAACACATGAGGGGGATGGGCGATTTTGCCCTAATGACAGCCTAATTTCCCCTGCCATTCCCCCAAAATGTATGCTTTGGGGCGACCATTCTTTCTAGAGTTGCCCCTTGAACCTTGAAGAGTAATCCCTTTCAGCAGCTTCAAAGCTATCCCCAAGATCTGTCACAAAATATTCAAGATTATTGAAAATCAATATTACTGGTGGAATAATGGTAATTTGCTTTAACTGCATAATTGCTTGTTACCCCTAAAAGGTTGCCCTTAGAATGAAAGAAACGGCCCCAAAAAGTTTTGCAATCGCCCCATTGTGAAAAAAGGACAGCTCCTAAAAGTTTAAAATTATTTCCTACAGTATGTACCCTGTTCTTCTTTGTACATGACTGTTATCAGCAGTCTTTAGGTAGAAAATTCCTACTGAGTTTGGACCGCAGCACAGTGTGATTTTCATTTCCCAGAATATCATCTTCCTGCTTCATGTCTACATGATCTTTGCAAGTTCAAATACTCCTCCTGTCCTTTTAACACATATTGTAGTGATTGATTTTTTATTGAACGATTCCATTGCTTGATCAACTGCGAGTCATGAATTTCTTAGTGTTTTTTTTTTAACATGTCCCAGGATTATATGATTTTACTTGCAGGTGAAAAAGTTACTGATGACAAAAAAAAGTCTTTTTCAATAACAATATGGAATCATTTTGGGTCTTTGAGATATTAGAAGAGAGTGAATCTGATATTGGTTCTACATATGTATTTTCTTACTTTCTGGTACATGTATGCCTGCTGACTTTTTACTGAGCTTATTAAAATATTGCAGATAGATACCGGTATTGCTGTGTAACTTATAAATGTAAAAATGCTAGTACCTCCATACAATTAATGTTTATGTTATATTTTTAAAAGGCACATAATGTGCATGTGCTCATGTAAAGTATGGTGTATTGAGATATGGCCAATAATATTCATGAGATAAGACAGGGCTTTCCTTTAAATCCCCTGAATCATGTTATAGCGGTAGTCGTGTCACGTCTGGCTCACGATGTCTCATCTTTACCTCACCTCCACCCTCGTCCTCCAAATCAAACAATTTTGGGGAAGTAAGTTTTTCTGAAAAGAAGCGATATTTTGAGATATATGCAGTTTGAAATCAGGCTCCATCAAAATGTAAAATCAGTTTGAAAATTAGAGTTTGGGAGATTACTTTCTTAAAGGACAAGTCCACCCCAACAAAAACTTGATTTGAATAAAAAGAGAAAAATTCAACAAGCACAACACTGAAAATTTCATCACAATCGGATGTAAAATAAGAAAGTTATGGCATTTTAAAGTTTCGCCTATTTTCAACAAAATAGTTATATGAACGAGCCAGTTACATCCGAATGAGAGAGTTGATGACATCACTCACTCACTATTTCTTTTGTATTTTATTATATGAAATAGGAAATATTTTTATTTTCTCATCATTGTCATGTAAAATGAAGTGTCATGTAAAATGAAGTTTCATTCCTCCCTAAACACGTGGAATTCCATTATTTTAACATTTTGTGCTTCAGGCAAGGAGGTCCTAATTGTCAAATTCGTAAAAATTGAAATATTGTATAATTCAAACAATAAAAAACAAAAGAAATAGTGAGTGAGTGACGTCATCGACTCTCTCATTTGGATGTAACTGGCTCGTTCATATAACTATTTTGTTGAAAATAAGCGAAACTTTGAAATGTCATAACTTTCTTATTTTACATCTGATTTTGATGAAATTTTCAGCATTGTGCTTGTCTGATTTTTCTCTATTGATTCAAATCAACTTTTTTCTGAGGTGGACTTGACCTTTAATAACGAACATACTGAAGCTTCTTGACATGCACTCATCAGAGTAAATTCGCATGAATTACTAAAAAGCTTAGTTATAGATTACTCTCTATTAAAATTCTCATATTTGGTGCTTCAAAATTGCAGACTTCGTACATGCAGATAACTCTCAGTATGTTTTGTACTAAGATTTACAGATTATTTCTTTCATAAAGTACAGATATATTACTGATAATATATTGATAATGTGATAAATTAATACACCAAGTCCAGTCAATGCAAGTACATGTACATGTAGTGTGTTGAATAGAAAGGTTTTTAGAACATTCTTTGAATAATTCAACAGTGCATTTCTAGTGTACGCTGAAAGTCTATGTACATCTCATATTTTAGTTACCAATTGCTTTCAATAGTTCATTTCCCAGAATTGTTGATTTTTTTTCTTGAGGGAAATTGTTGAAATGTATGCTGTTTTAATTTTTTTTACGAAGTACTGAAGAGAAATCTGAAATTCAAAATCCTTCATTTTTTGTTTTGTTTTGCTCAGCACTTACAATCAGGAATTTCTTTTGATTTTGTCTTATTTAGATGAATGAGGTAATTTGCCTCAATCTCATTGCTGTTTATTCTGAAGGAAATTATACCCTTTTCATAAACCTATCCTCCAATTAGCCACCTAAGAGTAATGCGGATAATTCAATAAAAATTGTGTTCATAAACTCCGAAAATAAGCCGCATTATTTTTACGAGCGCCCGTCCTGAAAAAGGCGGATAATCGCCATGACAACTGGACACGCCCCCTCCGATGCGGTTGTGTTGGAAAAGGGTGACCTTGTGACCGCACCATGGCAATTATCCGCATTATTTGGAAATGCGTTCATAAACTCAAAATCTTATCCCGATGCCGCTATCATGCGGATAATCGCAGCATCAGAGTAATGCGGATAACTCTTGTCCTCCTCCAATACCGTGTTTACACATTGACTCGGCTCGCGTGTTGAATCCGCGAGTCGGGTTGAAGACTGCGAAGAAGGGATCAGAGATCGCGTTTATACGTACATATGAAAAGGCGAGTTCAACACGGCTCGCGGATCTCGAACGGAAGAAGAATTATGACGTCGCAAATTAAAGGCGGGAAATTCACCGCCGGAATCGAATCTTGTCCGTGCGAACAACAACAATGCCAAAAGTGAAAGCGCGCGCAGTGACCTAGGTCAAGAGAGTTCTACACGGCTTTCTGTTTACACACGAAAAAATTGCCGAGTCTGACTCGGGTCGCGGGTTGAAACCTTCGATTTTGTAGGATCGATAAAGCCGTGTTCGACACGGCTCGCGGATCACTCTGATCGCGTTTACACAGCATAAAATTGCCGTGTTGAGCACGGCTCTGGTGTTCAACCCCCGAGCCGAGTCAATGTGTAAACACGGTAAAATTTTACGACCAAATTATGCTGCTATTAGCTGCCTAATTCATACTAATTGGGTTTATGAAAGGGGTATTAGTGCAACCAAGTTTAGAGAAGTTCCAGGCTCCAAAAGGTCTTGTAAATTTGTATGTAGGAAGCAAAAAGTGACAAGCTAGCCACTAGGTTTCTATCTCTTAATCCTTTACAGAAGTGATACAGAAGTGCTGGCAATCTTTGTTAATAAGTGAGGAAAAAGAGTTTGATGTCGTTGCTATACTGGTCAAAGTGGCATTTTTGATTGTCTCTTTATTGGCAGTACAGAAAAGGAAATTAAAGGCCAAAGGCAAGATAAACGGCACTGTTCAAAGTTTATAAAATAGAAGGTCCAAAAACGGAATATGTCACTAGATCTTTTTGGAATAAAAAGCTATTGAATTTAGTCAAAACCAATGATTTTTTTATTAGGGGTGGTCCAGGCTTGAGATATTTATATCTCAATAAATAGAGTAAAATTCACAAAGCAAAATGCTGAAAATTTGATCAAAATTTTATAATGAATAACAAAGTTATTGAATTTTAAAGATTTGCATTATTCCGGTGAAACAGTTCTAGACATGTCTTTATGAATATTCATTAGGTGGGCTGATGATGTCATATCCCCACTTCTTCTTTGTATTTTATTATATGAAATAAGGATTACTCAAAAATTTTCTGCCAAGAACCAAAACAATTTGATTGACGATTGACAACTGATTAAGTGCATTAGTTATTTATTGCCACAACTTATTTCATCATAATGGAGACACATCATTTACACATGTATGCAAAAATGAAATATTTATTTTTTCATGTCATAACATAAAAAAAGGAGAAGTGGGGATGTGACATCATTAGCCCATCTAATGAATATATATGACGTTGTGCATATAATAATATGGGTAATAATATGCTCTAACACGCTTTGAGCCATTCTGGGAAAAGCGCTTTATAAAAATTGGCTATTATTATTATATAACTTTCACAAAATAGTGATAAATTTAAAAATTCAACAACTTCGTTATTTGTTGTCCAATTTTGATGAAATTTTCATTATTTTGCTCTGTGAATTTTACTCAGATTTATTCAGATATAAAAAGTTTCAGCTCGGACCATCCCTTTAATCACATTCATAATACCTCCTGTGTATTATACATGTACCAATTATTTTTGCAGTGTACACCGTTTTAGTGTTTCCACCAACTGTGTCACGTATAGAATGTGCTGCTAAATTGGATCAATGTTGGTGTACTTGGTTTGTACCTATTCCTGCAACAAACTTATTAGCAACTACATGGCCACAAATGCTTCGTCCTTGACCCTGAGCCTACATCATGCCACTGTCATGTGCCACAGTAAACACGTATACTATGGATATATGTATAAAGCATTGGCTTTACATCTTGTTCCTATTGCACGAGGAGGAACGATTTGATTCGGAGGGTTGAGTTGGAATCCAACCTCCAAGTCAATGTCATGAACCTCCGTAGTCACAGCAGGAGACTGGCTCCCCGTCTGATTCTATGTCATTGATCCACAGCCCCTTGTCTCTTCATGCCCTATTTCTAGTTCGGTAAATAGTCCTCTGTACATGTGTACATGTGTTTATAGTCCGGTATGTCTCCAATTACAGCTAGGGTGCCCCACTCCCCCCCCCTCCCCTTCCCTCCTTATGCACATCCTGAAGTTTTGGCAGTAAGCTTGGGACTTGATAAACATTCTTTCCTGTCAAATTATATGGCCCCTCTCTATCTGTCTCTCTCCATCTCTCTCTCACTTCCCCTCTGTCTATATTGACTGCCCCCCCCCCTCCCTCTTGCTAGTATCTCACCCAACTTCAGTAACTTCAGTTTTTCTTTCTCCCTTTTTAATTTTTTTACCTTTTTTCTTTTCTCATGCATTGCATATATATAGGCCTACATCATTTTATCTTTGAAATCCTATTCCACGTTACAAATTTGACAATGAACTTCTTTATTCCTTCCATCTTCCCTCACTCGCATTTCGTTGAATATCACAGTTACTGGTATCAAATTTCACATCTACAGCACTTGCTTCAAATGCGCAATATGTAGGTCTACGTCTACAACATTCAATTTTTCCTGGACAGATTTTTTGTGCTGTTAAGAGCTATAGTCTCGGTATATAGGGTTTAGGCCTACTAGATTATGGATTTTTTATATGAATTTGATATCTTTCGAGCTGAAGCACAGCAGGGGAGTTTGCTGGTGATATAGTATTGCATCAGTCATTTTGGCATTATCAATCTGTCATCAATGATCAAGCATAGTAAGTAATCTATAGCATAGGCATAGCTGCATTCACTTTCAGGATTCTGTGCAAAATAAAGAGAATTTGCTCTGTATGGTTTCTTCTCCAAGTATATAGGAGAGAAAATTGTTTTCACCCTCAACCTTTCAAGTTGTTTTGATATTTCTGGTTACAGACAAATGTTGGTAGTTATGATAGTATATTTGTTTGTTTTCAGCAAATTCTAATTAATGATTCATAAAATAAATTGTCAAAGGTACATGTATAGGTAGGTAGTTTTATATTGGCAAAGAAATCCTTAGAGCTCTCATTTTGCTTCCATTTGGTGAATTTATTTTTTTTCTCCTGCTTTTTATCTTATTGTTGTATCCACACAAAACTTGAAAAAGAAAATAAGATGGCAATATTAATAATTAAAAAAAACATCAGTAAGGGATGTAATCATGCAGTGTAATTAAGTTTTTATCACCCTTAATTTACTGTGTTTCACCACCTACAATATTGCCAATGTACTATATAATTAAACTAAATCCTGATTGAAAATTGAAATTTCTCAGTGTTCCTTTCTGTGGGACATTAAAAAAAAACTCTCATAAAAACATTCATTCTACTTGAGTACAATGCTGATGATTATATCGTTCAGTCTTGATAGCTCCGCACAGGTGTTCATCCTTTTCATCAAAATGAAAAACACTTTAACGATGCATCATTTTGTAAAGCTTTATTTATTCTATTATCAAATTGATCTCATTTTATCAGATATACAGGTACATGTAGCTGAAAAGGGTAATCAAGTTTTATAATTAGGAGGGCAGATTCTTTATCATTCCTTCACCTCTGTGGATGGAACTTATTTGTTGGCAAAAAGTGCAATCTCTTTAGAAACTTCCTCACCACAAGCCAAGTCTGAATGCTTTTCTTATTTAAGCTGCATACCTCTTCATAGAAACCTAGAATGCTTTTATGGTATCTGGCTGCTATTTTGAAATCAGCAAGTCTCTGCTCTGAAATTTTCAACCGTTTTGGGTTGAAAATACATGCAGACGAGATATGCCAACAAATGTATGAGATGGATTTATACTCAAACAACTTTGTTTTAAATGTTTTTTTAATTTTTATTTTACTGACTACAGGTATGTTTTTACATTAATGACTTTCCATGATCAAGCCTTTTTACTTAAAGGACAAGTCCACCCCAACAAAAACTTGATTTGAATAAAGAGAAAAAAATCTAACAAGCATACACTGAAAATTTCTTCAAAATCGGATTGCTCGATAGCTCAGTTGGTAGAGCGGGGGTTTCGGATTCTGGTGACCCAGGTTTGATTCTCACTTGGTGTGCATGAGCTAGTGCCCTTTGGTAAGGCATTAATAATCATTACCAGGTCCCTCAGAGAGGACCTTAAGCCTTCAGTCTTCTGGTTGCTTGCTTACAAGCATTCATGCTTCCGTAGCAATAAGGTTAAAAAAATCCCCACTATTTGCCATGTAAAATTGGTGTGAAAGTTATGACATTTTTAAAGTTTTGCTCAATTTCACAAAACAGTTGTGTACATCCTGGTCTGTATGCAAATGAGGGGACTAATGATGTCACTAACTTTTTCTTTTGTATTTCATTATCTGAAATATAGATTTATTGTGATGCCGTAGTGATGTAAGGCAAGAACTACCCTGACATTTACTCCAATACATGATATGGCTAAAATATTTTTTCAATAGTTTTACTTCTGATTATTTTTTTTCTTTCATGAGGACATAATCATATATACTACGTGAGTTATATTTAGATTACTGCCATGTGAGGTAAATGGGTACTTTGGAGACAGCCACAAATCCTTGATAATTAGTACATGGCCTTTGGGAATGTTGTCATTGTCCCTGGTCATTATTTATTGCTAATTTGAAATCTACAGTCTTATAAACCTGTTCTCATTACGTGTTCCAAAACTAGTTTACTGGAAACCGGTTCAGGAAACCAGTTTGGAAGACCGCTTTGCTAGCGTTCCCATTTGATCATCCGAAAGTGGTTTTCAAAATCACTTTTCATGTAAAGCAATCTTGTTGCTACGGGAACGCTCTCAGTGTGGTGACAAATTTTACGTGAAATTTGAAACCACAGCGAAGGCATTCTTCACACAGCGTGTAAACTGTAAAGTACATGTAGCGTGCTCAAAATGTGCGAAGATCACTTCCCGAAGAATGGTTGTGTCCTCACTTGCACTAAAACCAGTTTAATGAGGCAAAACGATCTTGAAAACTACATCACGAGGTGGTTTTATGAACTGGTTTGGAAGATCGCTTCCAACTTCCAAGATTGCTTTGACGTTGACTGTTCTCATTACACGTCAAACTAGTTTCCAGTAAACTAGTTTTAGGAAGGTAGTGAGAACGGTGTCTTAAGGATGTCAATTTTTCAAGGTCGCAGGTATTTTGGCAATGTGAAAGCAATTTACGGGAACTTTTAGCCCAGCGTGTAGTTGGGCACGGGCACCGTGAGTGGCTGCTGAGCTAGTGGTTTTGAATCTTGCGCCTTGCCTGCTTATCAGACCATATTGTGCATGCTTGTAACTTCAGGAACTTATCCCGAAGGGTATGTTTCAGGGTGGTGTGAATGCAGGAATAATTAATGGGTATTTCTTAACCTAAAACAAGTTCTCGTAATTTAACGTGGATTTGAAACCAACTAAACTTATCATTTGAACAATCATCACCAAGTGATTAAGTTTAAATTAGCAAAATTAGAAATGCAAAGACTCATTTAATACCTAATCTTCACTTCTTTTTTAAACACCAGCTTTCAATACCAAATTTATAACATGAAGCCCCCCAAAATGATCTTGTGTCTGGTTCACAATAATCCCACACCCTGTGGTAACCCTGCGATGTGAGAGGCAACTGTTTGGCGCATTTGTCAAACACCACTTGACCCATGCAACAAAGGTGAAACAGTGATGGATTTCTGTGGTTTCTGTTTGAAATATTGCAATAGATCAGTCTAAATCTTGCTTTCAATCAACTGAATGAAAAAAAAGAAGAAATACCAGTCAATCAAGAGAGTAAATGGTGGACAGATGTGGAGATCAACTTTTAAAGTATGTGAATTTGAGATGCATGGTCATTGTGGTTTAAAGAGATGGATTAATTTTGATATTAAAAATGAAAGTTGCTTCTGAAAAAAAAGGTTAAGTGTATCTTTTTTTTTATTTAACCACTATATAGTCAGATATTTTATACAAAAATGGTAGCCATTATTTCAGTATCTTAAAAACATTGAAAAATAATTTAGCTTTGTTTTTTTCATGCTTGAGTACATAGCGGGTGCATGAGCCACCGCAGTGCACCCATGACACACAGAGATTATGCCTATAAGAAGTATTAGTATGGTGTTACGCTTAAAATTTTTGTTCCATGACATTGCCTATACCCTATCCTAAACCAAACCCTAACATAAAACCCTATTGCAATTTGCAACCCCAACCATGGAGCTAACCATGCATCTTACTCAAAATAAAGCCCAGAGCAATTGTCGTGAGCAAATGTTGTGTCACCAAAAATTCTTACGTGAATGTCTTGATGTGTTGTTCACTTAGTCCACAAAGCTCACATTTTTTGCAGTTTACAGTTTTACAAGGGTAGCTGAGACAATGATTTTGATTATAGAATCATGTAAAAGGTTGTTCACGGTCACTTACTGTCTTATTGAAAAACCTTCACCTCACGACTGAACAATATGATGTATATATATCGGACCAACATCCTGAACTATTATATATTTTTTAATAACTGATGCTTTTCTGCATGTTTGTTTGACACGCAATGATTCATGACATAAGAGTAATTTACTTATATTATTATAATATACACCATATTGATCCTTTATTGCACCAGCAGTATACATTTTGCAATTTCAACTGATTCCCATGTTAGCTGTGTCCTTTATACTTTATACACATGTAGTATCAAGCTAGTGCTTCATCCAATCTTTTATCGGCCTGAGGGGTCCTAATAGGGGACCACACCTGTACAATAAGTATGGATGAGTAGAAACTTCATATTTGATTTATACTCCAAATCACAACATAGGAAACACTGGCATGTCATTAACTATGACCATTTCCTGCACTGGCTGAGTCAGTCTATTTTTTCATTTTTGAGAATAATTGTGAGTTTCCTCTCGCGAAATGATTATGATGAATGATGGCCAGATCGCTAGACCCAACCCAGAGATGGATGGAAATGAAAACAAAAGTCAGGAATCTTCTTTAATTAGAAACCTCTCCTTGTATCAGTTCAATGCCAAGGTAATAGGATGATACTATGTCATTGAAATGTCTGATGTGCCTGGCAAGGTTAAGAAATTAAGATGATATATATATCCTCATTCCACAATCTCCAGGGATGATATTAGTCATAATTATATTGGTCATTTTCAGAGATTTACATGTAGGCTTACACATCACACTAACAAATCAAATATGATGTTGGGCTCTTGATAATATTTGTGAGGTGCAATTTCATCTCGACTTACCATTTCATTAATCCCTTCTGTTAGAGTAAAATCAGATCAAGAATGAGAAAAGATTTATGTAAGATAAACTTTAAACTAATTGGTTGCATCAGTTTGGGAAGAAAATATCTTTCCATGACAGTGCATGCCATGAAATAGAAAAAGGTCTTCAACTCGTAAATCACCTTACTTTGAATGATCACATATAACATATTAAATATTTAATGAAGAATGTATAGAAAATATTCAATGGGATTGAATTGAAATAAACTGTAGGAAGAAAAAAAAGGGAAATAAACAAGTGTTTAGAAAATGGGTCCCCATAAAAAAAGTCTGAAGGGCAAACATGGATGACATGAATGTCAATTTCATTTAGATCCACCCATCAGAGAAAATTTGTAAAGGAAGGACTGATGACAAATCTAAATCTTAGCATGTACTGTTTTTTGTTGGTTTCGATATTAGTAGCAAGGAAATGTGAATATCGAAACAATGTTCATGGATTAAGACTCAATTTATGTGTTTCATGTCATTCTGTCAGTTTGAAATACAGCCAAGAGTTTCTGATTTCTGAAAATATTTTGATGAAGATGAATTGAGTCTGACATGATGGTCATCTGTCTTCTCTCTATTTTTCAGACTTTGATTTCCTCCCTTTCACACCCTATCCACATGTTTTTCAATCCTAATTTGATTTGTATTTCCTAAAATATGAAATATATGCCAATGGCAAGGCCCAGCGGCAATGGCACAATTAAGAAAGACGTTTGTGAAGTGATAGATTATGTTAATGGAGAAGATTTTGCAACATTTCAATTTTCATAACATTATTTATCTGCATTTCAAATCAAATTCAAAGAGAGTGGATTAGCATAATTAATGAAATAGTTACATGTAGGCAATGTATATCTATATTTTTTTTTATCTGTTTGACATATTTGTACAGTATTCAATTGATTGTTTATTTTATTTCTTGAGAAGTCTATGCATGATGCAATCATGATTCTACTTTCATGTTTCTCTTTTGCAAAGATTATTTTTAAAAAGCACCTACTTTTCTTGATATTGGCAGGAAAATCAGATAACGTGTGGTTCACCCTGATCAGAAGAT
The DNA here is from genome assembly GCF_018143015.1 of Lytechinus variegatus. Classification (NCBI taxonomy): domain Eukaryota; kingdom Metazoa; phylum Echinodermata; class Echinoidea; order Temnopleuroida; family Toxopneustidae; genus Lytechinus; species Lytechinus variegatus. Next base: position 22,875,679 of record NC_054741.1, on the reverse strand, counting down.
GGTCATTGAAACATTGAGAGTAGTTCAGAAGTTCTTTTTGAATGATTTTATTGAATTGGTGTGTTGATAGTCATTGATGCCATTTTTTTGTAGCTCTTTTTTCAAGTTGAAGGATTGATTGATGATGTTCTGAGCCTTTCTTGAGATATTAATGATATAAATCTTGATATAATAGGGAGTTTACAATGGTTAAATGAACTTATGATATCTGATTCCTTTGAAAATGTAATTGTTACCTCTTTTTTTACGAATCTCGTAATTTTTCATCCTGATTTAACTTGTTAGATCATGCTGAAGTTGTTTTTGCTCCTTTGTGCCTTCGTTTCTTTTAGATGATTTTTTTTTCAACCCAGTTTCATTTTATTCAGTTTGTTACTAGTTTTGAATAAATTGTATTACAAACAGATCCACATACATGTATTTTTATGATGTTAGTATAATGAATGTCAAAATGATACATGGTGATTGCATATTCAAAATGTTTCTCAAGTTTTTTGTGAAGAAGTAGTTCTGATCATCATTACAAAATGTATGTGGGTGATTGTGGCCTCTTTCAATTTTCAATATAAATAAGAAAAAAACGTTTAGTCACTCTTTCCCGTAAATGAAGTTGCAATTACTTAACCTCATTAACTCATTAACTTTTATTGCTGATTTGTTCAGATGGAAGTTTGATTGCAAACTCTGATTTCTACAGGTTTCATCCACATTCCACAACATTTTATATTTGTGACCAAAGAGACTTGACATCACAGTTCTTGTTTGCATTGCCAATGGGAGGGTGTCCGTAGCATTATAGTGTTCTCGACATTCAAAAGCTTGTAACTTTCTTATTGTTAATCCAATTTTTCTCAAAGTTTCGCTAATCTTATTCTTTAATGTCTATGTGTTTACCACAAGCTAATCTATTTCACATGTTTCATTCTCTTTTAATGTGTGTAAATGCTACATTTTGTTTGTTACATTTTGATCAAGCATTGTATGCTTTATAACACATTCTGCTTTTATTGCATAAGAGTATATGTGGTAAATGTTATTACATTTCATTTATTCTTGTGCAAACAGTACAGCTAAAATAAATTCACAAATTTTATATTGTCTTTTTTTTAATCTTCCAGAAACGAGGATAAACTATTCCTACAAAATGAAGACGACGGTATTCATAGCAGTGATGGTAGCCGGGATAGCCTACGCGGTGGGCGTCACCGTCTTATACGAGAGGTGCAACGAGAACAAGTGTGTCTCACGAGTCAGCAAGTGTCAGCTGACTGGGGCTTGCGGTTGCACGCTGGACAACTGCACTTGCTGCGTGAACTGTACTCTCTGTCTGGCAGAGCTGTGGGACGATTGCTGCTCCTGCGTCAGTAAGTTCTCGAGTTTAAATGTTTCCTTCTTCATATATTATAATTTCCAGGGAAATCTTTTTGTTCTTCTGATTCGCTGAAGCATATCCTGAATTGATTCTCATGACATTCAGGTCATTAAACATCTACCCACAACAGTTGTTCCATTGTATTCCCTGTACAAGACATGCAAAACCTCAATGTTAATCTGGTCCTCATGTACAGAAAGGCAAAGGAGAATACGATGGATACCAAATGACATCTCAAATGAAAGTGGGCATTCTAGTTTCTTTCAATACATTTGCAAATTCATATTTTTTCTATTGAAACTACCATGCCACATTTGCTCATTCATAGCTTTCTGTTGTGTTTTTTAAGTACATGCTTTGAAATTGATGAATGTAGCAGAATGCAATGGACTAGATGCCGGAATTCCTTCTGTCAAGATATGTGTATGATTAATGTATCTAATGTATTGTTTCCTGCGCCCCCCACATCTGCTCCCATTTATCTTTTTATTTGACATTCAATATGATTCATTCTGTCATGATTTAGATCCATATTTTGAACCTTGATGTTCAAGATTTGTGAATTGATTTTGTTTAATGTATTTCAGAAAGTTTTACAATTTTGCAGTTGCATTTTGCAACAAAATGTATGTGAAAGAAATGGATGATAGAAACCAGGGGCAGTATTCTAAACATTGTCTTTTCTCCATATTTTATCTTATCTCAGAGATATGACAAAATCGGTATTCTGGTGGATGTCATAACTTTTGTCACAAAAATTGTCATAAATTTTGTCTCTTCTCTATAGCGCGCAGCAAAAATACGCGGCTTTCAATGCGCGTAATCCTTTTATACAAGCAAAAGATATGACAAAAGTTATGACAGGGGGGTAGCAGTCATAAATTTTGTCATATCTTTTAGTACCAAATATCCCGATACCCTGCCGACTGAATGTCAAGCAAACAATTAAATTATTTTGATTAAGATTGTGGTATTAGTTTCTCTCATCTTCCATGACAATTTTCAAAATTATTTTTTCATGCTACAATTAGTTAGGCCCTACATATTGATTCCTCCCTTTTCTCGGTTTCCCTTACTTTTATACTTCTCCTCTAAAATTCTTCACAGCTCCCTGTCTCTCTTTGTAATTAAGCGCATCAATATACGCCTAGTTGCGCGATGCCAGCAACTGTTTTGGGGATACGCCCTACTTGCCACGGGGCTTTCCTATTGGCTAGAAGGGCTCCAACTGGGAACTAACGATGATTTTGATTCGTTTGCTTCCAAAAAGATGGGTGGGAACTTTGAGAGATATGACAGGGAAAAGACAATGTTCAGAATACCGATTTGTGACAATCATAGCGGTGTCACATCTCGGAGAGAAATGACAAAATTTATGACAAAAGTTATGACAGAGTTACAGAATACCACCCCAGGTTAGAGGAAGGTTCATTTCATAGCAAAATTACATGATTTGGTTTGAAGAAAATAGATCACTGGTTTATTTCAAAACAGAATATTCACAGTCACAGTCTGATCAATATAATTGACTTTTTTTCATAGTCCCCAATATTTCAAATTATTTTTACCCAGTGATTTTATTTCTAAAGTTATCTACAAATTTACATTCTTGAATTTGTTGAAATTATGGGACTTCAAAAGGAATGTGATAGGGAGCTAGAAAGAAGGAAAAGGAATGATTTCAAAATGATTTTTGCTGTGCTATCCCCCATTCCCACTTCAGCTTTTTTCAGTATCACTAAAAGTGCAGTGTTTTGTAGGATGGCAAAATATACATTTTTTCTTGGGAATGGGAATGAGGGCACCTGTTAAATCAAAAGGTCATCACAATAATTCAAAAATTGAGCTCCCAGGGGTGTCCTCAATATCTATTTTGTCACCTCCTTAGCCTTGTTCAAAGTTTCAAACAGCTAAAGCAAACCAGGGTCCCATTGCATAAAAGTTACTATAAAAGTAACTTTACTGTGGTATCTTTCATGGAATCCTTGATTTTGATTGGCTAATGATCAGTGTTACCATGGTAATTACCATTGGATGACAAAGTTACCATAATAGTAATTTTCATGCAACCGGACCCAGATCTGGGGTCCAATTCATATAGAACCTTATTACAGTAACAAATCTACAATTACAGTTAAAAGCTACTGAAATCCTTCAATATGATTGGCTGATAGTAAATTTGTTATTAGAAATATTGCATTTGTTTTTATAGCAAGTCTTTATGAAACAGAACCCTGGAATCCACCCACACGTGTTTGATAATGAATGCACATTACAGCTACCAGCCATCAAATATTACAAATCTTTGTCCACAGTTGTATTAACAAATTTTTCACATAAAAGCCCACGGTTGAGTCCATGGTTTACGCAGATTTCTTGTATAAATAATGCTTAATTTACCGCGTATATTAAAAAATGTCCAATGCTGATGCACGCTTTTGTCACAGTGCGCCAAATTGACGCCTGTTACCACGGTTAGATTCGCTAATACATGTATGTTCATGAGTACACTGTTTGAAGAGTTGACTCATGAATAAAATAGTGTGGATAACTACGGCAACAGGCGTCAATTTGGCGCACTGTGACAAAAACACGCATCAGCATTGGACATTTTTTATTATACGCGGTAAATTAAGCATAATTTATACAGGAAATCTGCATAAACCATGGACTCAATCGTGGGCTTTCAAAACCACCTGTGTGAATTCGGCCATTAAGAATTCAACATTTATTTGATGGATCTTATCTTTTTGGAGCCTGGTAATATTGTTTTCCTATTCAAGAGCTACTGTGGCACTTTTTGGGGGGATGGGGGGGGCTCTCTTAGCTCTTAGTCCGTTGACTAAAGAATGCTTCTGAGCTTGTTAATCTTTGTTTCACCATTAGTCCATTACCGTGTGTGAACAGCTCTCTACTGAACCTATTTGTGTTTCTTCTGAGTATTCATTGTTCATAAATCAAAAGGGGATGGAAAAACAGCCAGGATCATAATTCATCTTCATGAACACTCATAAAATATTATCCCAAATGGCTTTGAGAAAACCAACCAAAATAGGGTAATGTCATTTTACCCAAAACTGTTGAAGCTTTAAACCTCATTAAAAAATAAACCCTGTGATATATGAAATACAGCCAAAGTTACTGTATCAATTATTTATGATTCTCTGAATTGAAATGATCTTGTACAGACAAAAGAATAATAAAAGGTAACAAATGAAGTGTCTGTAAAATATATTTTTTGGATATTCATGAAAATATCAGTCTATGATTTACATATTTATTGATTTACATATGTATTTGTATTATCACCCCCCCTCCAGATATGTGCAAACCACGCAACATGTCCGCAACGGATATGGCTAGCTACAGTACCATTCACGACCTCCGGGTGGATTCTGGTATGGCGGATATCCTTTTTAACGCCCTCACCGAGCACGACAAGCCACACCCTGATGCTCATTGGACGGTGGAGAGGGTTACGCCCCAGGAGGAGGGAGTGATCTTACCAGGCCTCGCAGGACCCGACAATAGTGGTTCGTATCTAGATGTCAAATTAACAATACCTTACTTTGTTTTTGAAGAAGCAAGCATTTGAGCAATCACTTTCGTCAGATGAAATGCAATGTCATTTGTTCACGAATTCATGCAGGTCATTTGTTTTTTCCTCACTTTATTTCAGAGTAGATCTGAAGTTCATACTGATTGTCAGAAATTTTTTTTGAATAGTTACAATTTTGGTAAAAAGATCAACTTGTTTACAAGAGCGACCATATGTTTTTTATTTTATTTGATGAGCAGCCTACCATTCTTTAATGGGCTGCAAAATCAACAAGCAAACTTTTAATCCTTGTCAATCCATTTCATGTTTTACAGAATCAAGAGATAACTCACCGGTGGAATCATCACCGAGCACCAAGCCTGCGACATCAACAGCCGCATCAGCCAACGAAACCATCGTGCCCATGGACACCTGTACAGTAGCTTATATCAACATTTGCCTCGGACTTAAGAAGTGTGAAGACGCTTGCGAACACATGGGGGCGGCAAAATATAGATGGTTTCACACGGGGTGCTGTGAGTGTGTCGGAAGCACGTGCCTCAGCTACGGCAAGAAAAAAGCTCTTTGTAGGGATTGTCCCAATGATTAAAAACTGCCATCAATGTACTTTAGATCTTGGGAAAGATGTGGATTCCATGCCGAGTTGAATGAACATTGAACAAAGGAAAAGATGATTTTGTTTTCTTTTTCACTATTGTGTTAACAAGCATTGTGTATTCATATAAAATGGTAATGCAGTGATTTACTGAGGAAAATGACATGCAAGTGACCTTATTCAGTTTATATCAAACAATATATTTGGGGCAAGAATTGGAAGTGACTCTTAAAATTAATATCAAGATCTTAACTTTGAGAATGACCGAAGACACTTAACTAATTTTACCTTTAAAAAAACCCAAACATTTCTTATTTGATGATGTAGTACACACTTGTAAATAAGATGATTCCCATGTGTGTTGTATGTAGCAAAGTAAATCAAAATTGAACCAAAGGGGAACAAATATATATCTGTTAAACTTCTCTTTCTAATTGCAAAATATGGTTAAATCACACTTATGCTGTTCTTGACACAATTCATTTTAGATAAACTTGCATTCAACAATATACCCATTGAATTTTGGACGTTGGCTTTCAATAAGAATTTCTTTTTGATATCTTCTACTTAGTGCAAGGGGTATTTTTAATGACCAATATTCACTTTCTTCCTATTTTATGAGGGTTTTTTTTTTACAATCTATTTAAGATATTTTAACTCCTATTTTGTACATATGTGATATATTTATTAGAAATTGTCTAGAATGTACAGTTTAATAACTAATAATGTGAAAAATTAAAGAAGTTTGGGGTAAACTTAATGTAATATTGTGTGGAGAAAGCTTATGGTGCTTTTGCCCCAAATATTTTTTTATGTCAATGACTTTGTCTCAAACAGATGATTTTTTAACAATTACCTTTTAAGGATGTTTTTAGCATCATGTTCCATTCATTTACAAGTAATATGTTTGGAAAACGTTTTTGTGAGAAAAGTGAGGAAATCATGTAATTCAGTATTAGTTATGATATTGATTCAAAACAAAGGCTTTCATCAAGTGTATTTTAAACCAAGATATTTTTCTTGATATTTTATGAAATTTTCTGTTTTGGTAAAAGAAAATTGAAAGAAAAGGGGAGAAACCATTATTATTATTTTTTTACAAATTAACAACTCAAATCACCTTTAGGGGTCTTATTTGAGATGCTAAAATAGGGAATATGTCTTGAAAAAATACTAGAGATTTTTCCCTTATAGTCATGTTATTGCCTCAAATAATATGAAATGTCACATGAAGGATAAATTATGCTTGTAAAGCCATTACAACTCACATTTCTTGGTAAATTATTTTTTAAAATTCAATGTTCATTATGATTTCAATAATTCAGTATTGGCATAACAGCTCAAGGAAGGGGGTATCACAACCTGAAATTATTAAACAAGTATGATTATTACAATAACATTATTTTCACATTCTTTATTTTAATAAAAAGGACACTCATGATAACTGTTAACAAAACAAATGTACATGTAATAAGTTGAATGATTGTGACCAACAGGGTTTATAAAACTTTCATTTGATATACTCTACCCTCAATAAAGAATATGATTTGAAAATAGATTAGATGTTCACCTCTGGTAAAAGAAAAAAAGGTGCTGCTTGCTAAGTTTTGATTAATGAAAGGATCTTTTACCAACCCTTTCACGTACCCAGGTTAATGGTTTTGAATCCTCATGATAGAGACTCACAACAAAATTATTTTTTGCAATAGTTTAGACCAAGGCATTTTAATTATTAGTTTGGTATTGATGTAACCATCTTAGTATTATTCAGCTCAATATTGGTCGATAGCATTAAGTGACCTTGCAAATTTTCCACCATGACATCATGCTTCTGTAAAGTCTGAACAAATTTTTTTTCTAAAACTGTAGGGATATATGGTATCTTTTGTATAACACTCGTGGCTGATAATATTTTTAAGAAGGAAATAATGTTTTGTTGAAACGTTTCCTACAAAAGTATTGGAATTATTGTTTCCCAGCATTTCTGAGAGCATTATGTTGTAAGCTTAGTCACCAAGCAGGTGTATACTATGTAGGTGTGTAGTTCAAGCTTATCTAATTGGACAATTTATGAAGGAAGCGCCTGTTGGCTCAGGCCAGTCAGTTGTCGCTCAAAATTCAACGATGGCCGCATTTTGGGCTGGTTATTGTCTCTACTTATGACAAGTCTAGGTCTGATAAACTAAACAGTATGTTAGTTAGTCAAACCATTCATGATGATAAAGGGGTTTTCATTGTTTTTATTGTATAATATTACATTTATGTCAAGGAAATTACACATGTTTTTTATTTATTTTAGTTTTCAAGGGGAAGTTTTGTACTCAAGGTCTGAAGAATTGAAAGGCTGAAATCGTTTTATCATGTATCGAAACTGCTGAATATTGACTGTCGAGTGTGATCTTGTCCATATTTCTTACAATACAAATCTGTATGACCAGATGTATAGTAACAGGAAAGTTTGTGTTTGTTTTGAAATTACTCTTTGTGTGATTCATAACTCTTGGGCATGAAATCAAAATCAAAGTTAGTTATAATGTTCAGCAGAGACTGCTATTACCAGTTAATTTTTTTAGTTTGAAAATGCCCAACAATCATGAACAAAACAAGTCGATTTTACAAGAGCTATTGATGCATTTGTTGATGGCTGTTTATTTCTAAAGGATGCCTTTTGAATAGCACAGTTGGACTCTTGAACAGAAAGACTGGTCTCTTTTTAAATTACCAATCTCTAGAAAAGTGAAGATTTTAACCACAAAGGGAAGTAACTTCATTAAAATTGCACCTGTGGTTTATTGTTTGCTGCCCATTTTTGGTACTGCTTTTGTTGAAAATGTCTGGTCAAATTAAGATTGCTTTAGATTAGATACATATCACTGTTTCTTTGTTTACACACTTCATTGCATGCATTCGGATATTGCCCTTTTTGTTATAAACAGAGTTCCTCAGTTCTACACATTCAGATTTCACCCAGTCAAGTCTATGAACTATTTGCAGCTTAATTTGATAACATTTTATTCCTCAAATTGGCAACATTGATATTTTCCTTTCATTGCTACATTTTCCTTATAAATTTCATTTATTATAATGAAATGGAGATAGATAGAGAATGCCTACAAGTTAAAAATGTGTGAAATCATTGATTTTGACGTGGTTTAAATCCCATCGCCAATTTAGGGATTTTAGTGATCATTTTCATTCAGAATTTTGTTACCTTAGTTTGAGTTGAAAATAATGATGCATTAGAAATGGGCCCAGTGTATTCTTCTGATGTATTCTACATGTTTTTTAAAGGTTGTGCATTTAACTCTTTGGGCCAAACTACTAAATGTGGTTAATATTTCTGAACTGCAGACTTTAGTGTTCCACATAAAGAAAAAATTATATACCCCCGGTATCGGAAGTAACTCGACATACACAAAATGCATTTCAGGAATTGTCACCCTTGCTCAATGCACTTGGAGCCAAAATGGGGAACGACAACGACGAGGGCAGATGTTGAATGCATTTAGACCAATTTATAAGGCTTATTGACATACCTGCGTGGAACACTCGTTTCCTTTTCAACAACCGATCCTCTGTGCACGAAACCTCGTGAATGAATTTGGATGACAATCAAGTCCGGGTTGGCAGACTCACCCTAGCCAAACCACAGCAATATTACCCCCTACCCTCCACTGTCAATGCTCCACCTACCCTTGTTTGTTTTGAATTTTTATGGCGAGATATATTATTTTTTTAATAACTTTCAATATTGGGGTTTCTTTTTAAGAACACTGAAGCAATAACTTTTCTAACACAAATTTTGTATTTACTCATTTTAATCTCTTGTTTCATTGGGGAGGCTATTTATGCAAACCATTAATGTTCCTGAATATTTTGTTACACATATTTATATTTATTCATTAATCCTAGAAAATTCCTGGAAATTGCCTTAGTTCCAAATAGATGTGCTTCTATAGGATTGATTTTTTCCCATTTCTTCTCTTTTTAAAGCTTTATGCTGCTACAAATCTTCATAAAAAATATCTTTTTAGTCATATACATTTAGGATGATTAATACCATTGTGACTTGATAATCAAGGATTCATGTTTCTTTAACTACGAGTCATATCTCTGTGTGTGGCATTTCTTATAAAGTTTTCATAAAGTTCATTTTGATTGGCAATGTTGGCAATATTATTAGTGTTTTAGATGAGCAACAGATCAATGTGTCATGTGCCAGCGAAGAAATGCTACAAAGTACGTTGGTGATTTGTCACACACTGAAATTGTATGAAAATGACTCCCCGTGGTGTAAGACATGCCTATCTGGTTAGTACATGTATCTTTGCAATAATACTGTTATCGAAACTCATGGTCATATGAGAAATATTGAGGTTGTGCATGCATTCCCATGTGACATAGATATTGAGTTGTCACTAACTCATCCCAACTTGACATCCACTCTTATGGTAGTAAGTAGTCAGGCAATATTATTTTGATGCTTTGAAAAAAATATGTCGTTTTGATGAATAACATTAGAAGGATGGGGCCTTACCAATGTAAAATTATTTGTATGAAATTATTAAATTATCCATAAATATTTGCTGTATAAGCCAGTTCGTAGTTCCTTTCTGCGCATGATCAAAAGATTCTACGCATGATCAGAAGAAGGTCATTTGTTCTAAAGTGACATGGTGCTTTAAAATCTAATGAGATAAGCACCAACTTTGATGTCTTGATTATTCATATATTCTTTTGAATTGTCGTTTTCATTTACATCCACAAAAAACAACAATGCTTCCACGAACGACTGGTATTTCACAGTTTGTCAAGTACATTGTGCAACATGCTAAGATATGCATTCAAAGTAGGAATGCAACAAATACCTTCCTTAAGTGTTCATTGGTGTGCTATTCTAGTCACCTGGTCTATTCAATTTCTTTATCCTGCTATGTAAGGCAAGCTTACGTAATATCTTGCTTTGAAATCTGCCTATCATGATGAAAGCAATGAAAGGTCATTTGACCAAAATTGCCCATGAAGTAACTACGAACTGGTCTATTCATGATATCAATGATGGTGGTGATTTCTTATCTGGGTGCTGCTATCCACCTGTAGAAAATCTACAGACAAACTACTAATGGATGGAAATTCTCTGTTGGAAATGATTCTGTGATCTAGAACTGGTAAATTTCCCATGAAAATAAGGGCTTCTTCATTTCATTTTCAAATTTACTTTTTTTTAATTAAATGGAGTGAGATATATGTAATTCATGTTAATGTTCCACACACATTTTACTGATCGTGAGTAGTATGTAGACCACACCATTTGCCTGATATACTAGTATCTCTTGATCAAACCATTCCCATATGTAGAGGATATCCAGAGAGAACCTGGGGGAAGAATGTAGTAATTGATTGCAAGGAAGCCATCAAGCTCTCAAATTTCAACAGTAGAAACATTTTCATTTGCTGTCATCAAGAATCCAACATCCTGCATCTCTTGTGATAAGATTTGAATCATCAGATTGATTCAGTCAATGCTAGTGATGTAATTTCATTATGGTATTGTTCTAATAGTAATACTCCACATTCATTTTCATGCCTCGTTGGAAAGAAGTAACTTTTTTTCTTAATCACATTTGTTGATGTGACTGAATCATCTTATTGGGAGGAGGGAAGGAGTCATGGAAGCCCCCTGCTCATATTTCCAAAGAAAACTATTTTCCTTTCCAACTCAACTTGCCTGGGAGGGTAGCCACTAATGATGCATGCATGAGCTCAAAGCAGATTTGTTCATGTATTGAGACTGATGCGGAGCTCCTTTTGGTGGGCACCAGTTTTAAACCCCTCCATCCTTCAAAATTGTTTTGCTCCTTCAGAGTTGGACAATATCAGGTCCTGTTTTTGATATGCCTCTACTTTAGAAAAATAGGAATAGGAATTTCATTTGCTGATCTCAATTACAACACTCTGCGCTAGAAAAACTTTGCCATGTAGCTTAAAAGGTAAAAACCAATTGATTGTAGGACTAATTTTTGATCATATTAAATGATCATACACAAACGATGCATTCAATCACAAAATCAGTCCCTAGATCAGTCCCAAAGCTGTTTACTGGCCCAGGTTTTTTTTCCAAGCACAGGGTGTCGCAATTGAGATCAGCAAATGAGCCCATCCCCAATTTCGCTCGGGTAGGAGTATACCAAAAACTAGAAATGCACAACTACAGGGCCCTAGTGGATGTTTCATGAAAGTTATGAGTGGCTTGATGACAAATGGTGACCATTTCTTAAGAACTATATCAACCAACACCAATGGAAGTCTGGTGTGTATCATTTACCACAAGAAAGGATCACCAATCGTTAGTAAAGTCGCTCATTACTTACAAACAGCAATATGAAACACCCACCACACTACAAAAAGTCCGGTGTTGATTTAACACCAGCCCGGAATCTATATCTGTCCACACCAGAGAAGTATTAAACAACACCAGTTTGGTTTTGGTATAACACCAGATATGTGTTTTTATATAACACCAATTAGTATTAAAACAGCATCGGTTTGATTCCAAACTGGTGTTATTTCAATACTTCTCTGGTGTGGACAGATATAGATTCCGGGCTGGTGTTAAATCAACACCGGAGTTTTTGCAGTGCAGGACAGTAAAAACCAAATATGAGGAATAAAGGATGGATGGAACATGGATTCCAGAATATCTAGGAACTCCTCATCTCTGGTCGCCCCTTATACTCGCAAACAGCCATGGATGCCAGGAGGACGATCATAGTTTCCTCCCATCACAGAGTTAAAGTTGACAGCTCTTATTAGGAGCATATGGCTGGCTGAACCATTACATCTCTACTCAAAGAACCCTTTGATCTAGATAGTAAAAGGGTGTGATCAGTCAGGGTATTGCGGGAAGGGATGGATGGAGCAGGGCTGTTTGGGAAATAATGAAAATACTTCTCTTATATAGCGCATAATAAACTGAAAGTTTCTCTACGCGCTAGAGGTGATATAAAGGTTTTAGTATGGAAGGGACAACAAAAAGAAATATACCGTAATCCAGTTTGCTTTCCATTGAGTGAAATAATATTCTTCATTTGATAAGGAAAGGTGTGACCAGCTTGGTTCTCTGCTGTTGGAAGAGGGATATGATTGATCCTAGGGGAGGGGTGATCAACGCTTATGCGTTGGGGGCAAATTATTATGAAATTGCATGCGATAGATCTGAATGAATTCCCATTTATATATCTTACAATTTTGTGAAGTTTGTTACTAGGCATCATTGTGACAATGGAAACTGAACTAGTTTGGGAGAGGGGGTCGGGTTGTGAATATGATAGGGTGATCTAGGCTTTTAAGGGGGATGTTAGAGGCAGTATGCAATGAAGTGCTGTATATATTCTCTGGTCATATGAGTCCATACTGGACAAAAATAATCAAATACAGTGGTTTATGCCTGCCGGTCTATCCAGAAGTAGCAAGTATACAGATGTGGATAATCATTTGGAATTAAGATTCCCCATCGCCATTATGGGCACCGAGACCATGGCCCCGTCTTTCAGAGTTACGATTGATCCAATCAATTGTAACTCTCTGGAAATCCATTGGTGTCATAATTTTCTTCTACAGGAAATTTGCAAAATGTCATTTGTAAACAAAGGAGAACACACCAAATTGTCAAGAAATCAATGAACGTATGGTACGGACAGACATTCATATCTAGATTTTTTTGGAACAAATATGCATTTTATAAGTTGACTTTATTAGCTTTCCATATTTGCGATTAATCAGTTTAATCGCAGCTCTTTGTAAGACGGGGCCCCAGGACTATCCAGAAGTAGCAAGTATACATATGTGGATAATCATTTGGAATGATGATTCTCCATCACCATTATAGACACTGAGACCAGACACACCCCTAGCAGTTTGTACCTTATTGTTTGAAACCAACAGAGTGTCTCGTTTCGCAGTATTGAGTATACATTGGTATTGTTTTTCACATGGTGAAGCACTGTGATAATGATGTTAATCATGCGGTCTGTAAGTTTGTATGGGTGTGTTGGTAATGACAATGCATTTTTGTTCAAGTGCAGAAAGAATGGGTATCTCATAGTTCAAAGATTTCCCTATACAATGGGCAGAATAGCATTTTATTTTATTGAAGTTTTTATTCCTAACAATATTAATAATTTATGATTCACCTCAAATTTGCTTTTCAGAAATTCGGTTATGGTCATGCATCCTTCTGATATAAAATTGTGATCTTTTACTTCTGATCTTCCTACACTGTGACATAGTACATTTAAATAATTGTTATATCAATATGCAAATAATTCTGAAAATATAATTTTGATGTAACATTTTATGATAAGATATCAACTATGCATTTTTCTTTTTTTTACAATCATTGTATCCCTTAAAGGATTGTATGATATGCAGTATTTTTGTACAAAACAGTACCATGTTAACTTAAACGGTGAATTAAACATTCTTGAATGTTTGATAAAACAGCTTCTTTTCTCCTTGTATTTTGTGTCTAAAGTGTCATGTATTATCAAAGTAGTTCTATCCGCTTATTACTTATGCATCAGGGAAATATCTACTTGCAAACTTACATTGATTTGATGTGATGGGTGAAGAGATTTGAATCTCATGAATGAAAATCTAGGTCCTGTTTCGTAAATACTTGTTATAATAACAAATGCTCAAGTTCTAAACAAGTTTACTATCAGCCAATCAAATTGAATTATTTCAGTAGCTTTTAACTGTAAGTGCAAATTTGTTATTGTAACATGTTTTATGACACAGGGGCCCCTGATAATACTACTTTTACTTCTGTGATATTATCCTTTGTGACAAATGTTTGTTACAGTATGTTTTGGCTCAATGTAGATTTCTATCATCAAATATTAAAGCATTCTGTCAAATTACAAACTCTTGCCTGTTCCCCTAAATTATTACCCATCTAATTTTAGAAATGGATGTGCAAGTTTCCAAGCAGTCTAGTACCCTAATGAGGGAACAGAACATCCCGCAGTATCTGGCTGCAATCTTGGCATTCGCAGACAAATCATGTACAGAAAGGAAAATAAGGGGGACATGGGGGGCTGCTACGTGTCATGTTCAATACCATGATGCCCCCCTCAAAACACATCCCTTAAGATGGGATTTAACAGCTGAGAAAGTAGGTCCACCCTCTGGCTCAGAAGATTGGATAAGGGATGGTAATAACTAGATCAAACAAGGTCAAGTTAGCAGCATTTAGTCAGTTCTTCATCCATGATTTATACCCTGGAGTATCATGTATAAACAATGTGGTTAAAATTATGCTAAGCAATGAAGCCTACGAGTACAGCGTAGTCATGGACCTATTCCGTAATAGGTCCATGGTGTAGTGGACCTAAACCTCAAATAACTTTAGTTTAATCCAACGATGTTGTAGGAATAAGCCTGTTCATGGATCAAAGTAGAATGTCTCCTTCAAAATCACCTATATGATAAAATTTCTAATGTCCAAAAATTCACCCAGTACAGACCTGTTTACTAGGCGATTCAACATGAATATGAAAAAGCCTACAATATTTATGATGATAATAATTCTTATTTACCCAAGGTAGCCATTTCAGCTCTATTGGCACATTTTTGCTGGTCTCCCAGTAAGCCCTGTACATAATTATACCTTTCCTGGGAACCAAACAACAAGATTTTATAAACTACATTTTTTAGTCCATTATCACATGATGCTATAGGAGACAAAATTTGACAAACTTTCTACCAAGAACCTTTGTAAATTAAAGTCATCGTATATTTGAAAATGTTACGAAACAGGCATCTCGTTCAGTGACATTGAAAAAACGCACACACAAGCAGAGCCCCCCCCCCCCCCCCACACACACAAAAGGAGCATAAACTGAGCTTCTGAGGTTCTAATCTAAGTAAATATGCTATAAAATATATCCATAATGCAGTGGTTCTCTTTGTGATGAACACGGGGTCCCCCCCCCTCCTAGAATCAAATCCAGCTAGTGCTGCAATTATTCAATATCTAATTATGACATCGACATTGAACCAAAATGAGAGAGGTAGGACAAAAATAGTTCTCTTCATGACAATAAGAATAAAGTCAGCTGTAATCCATTCATATCATCGGGAAATAAGGAATATGATTATCAGAAAACAAGATTGGCATGTTTGAAACTGAAAGTGATAGAAGTATGATGATAGATTCGCATTCCTTTCATACCCCCTTGTCTCTCTTATAACCGCCTTCAGAAGAGCTGCGTGATAAGGAAAACAATTCCTGTAGAGTTAGACCCATTATTCCTCTAAAATCAAAACCATCTGCCCTTCCATATCTCCTGCAAGCAAAGAGTGATGAAATGTGATTGCATTTGGAACATGAGAACAGTGATCAAACATCATGAAAGTTGCGGCACATGCAGTTTGCCAGTTTCCTCCGCTTTGCATGCCACAATTATGCCTTAATTTAGGATCAGAAACCAACCTGTTCGGAAATATCTTTGCGGTTGTACGAAGAAATTATGACTGATATCGTTATGAACTTCCGGACAAGATAATCATTTTGTCATATTTGTCTTGAGTACAACACCTTTCCGAAAGATCGATTTTTTTTTCCGATATCGAGAAAAAATGTACACCCCCCCCGCACCCTTCATCGCAATCCTTGAAACATCCTTGTTTCACCTTCCCCCTCTTTTCTACATTCTTCGTCTTGTTTTAACTGAAAGTATCCATTGCAATCACAACAATTTCTCAAGTATGCATATTGATAGTAAATACACTTTTAATGGGTCCTCCCATGTCCAAATTATTGGCGATTTAGGATTTTGCAGGCATGGTTGTAAAACTTACCAGAAATTAAAAAAAGAATATTAAAAAAAAACGAAAGGAGACACTATCTGTCCATTTGCCAAGACATATGCTTTTACTTTACGCCTCTTCATCCTCATCTGCAGCATGTTCAGTGATGACGTCGATACATGTATGTTGTTTTAAGACAGTGGGTGTGATGCTAATAGCAACAAATTACACTGACGAATTTGATTTATTGCTAATGATTTGATAAACTTGACAAATCTCTTACTACTTCGGGAAGTTTGAAAAAAAATTGATGCGTTTCCTCTGTGGATGTTGGGGGATACTGGCGAAGTCGACGCGCGAAGGGAGAAGGGGCCTCAAAGTCTTAAGAGTATTTTCTTCTATGCACTTGTTTTGTTATAAAGAAACTCGAGAAGTAAATGTGAGAGAGAGGGGGTCGGGCGAGATGGAATAATAGGTGGTGTATTTGATTTGAAAATAAATTAAAGGTGGTAATGGTAGAGGAAAATGATTGAAAAGAGAAAGAGAAAGAAAGGAAGAAAGAAAGAAAGAACATCATCATGGGAACTTGTTCTCGGACTTCTGAAAAAGTGGTATCCATGTTTCATCCAAAATTTAGTGGTTCCAAAGGTATAAGCCTACACGGCAATTACTTATTTTATTTTTGTTATGAGCGGCAATTATACTTGACAAAGTAGAAGCATTCCAAAATCTGCGAATGTTTACAAAAGTGCCCCGTTTGGGGGAGGGCGGCTCCCATTGTCTTGTTTGTTTGTGCCATGTGTTGATGCGATTTAAAGGTTAAAAGATGGGCGAGAGATCTAATCGTATTGAACATTTATTGTGAATGATTCTGGGATCAGCCCTTCCGTATCAGACGAAAAAAAGAGACACGTATAAACAACTGTCATGAAAGTGGGAAACATTTACGAGGAAGGGAAAAAGACACATTCTGATATGCCCACCATGATGGCTATAAACTGAAATTTATTTTATTTCAGTGAAATGGTCTGTACTGTTTATTAACTAATGTACCACGTGTTCATGATAACTTGTCAAATTATCAGACCTTAAACATCAGAGGCTGAAATTTGAAATGGGCGGAGAAAAATTTAAAATGAGCCAAGTTTTAAAAATCACAAGACGGTTTGAAAAAAAAGAGAAAAAAAAGATAACTATATATTATGCGCGCGTGCACATGTCCAGATAAAAGATATTATATGAAAATCTATCACAAATCTGATTTTTTTTTTTTGTAATAAAAATGTTTTTAAAATTCTTGCCCGCTCCACTCGCTGGCAACTTTAAATTTTGCGTGATACTCCATATCTAGCCCCCTCCCTTTTTTTTTTTGTTAGCTCATTACGCCAGTGACTGAGATGAAATTAGAGGTAAGGGAGCAATGTAAGGGCCTATCGGTATGATAGGTTTTTAGATAGCGTGAGAAGTGAAATGTACAAGAAATCAACTATAAGAGTTGATTTTTGTTAATTATTTGTATACAAGTAGAAATAATCTATATCAGAGGACCAGGCGATTAGCTTGTCTTCAGGTCACCTTTCTTATTTTTTAATTTTTTTTCAGGGGGGAGGTCAAATTTCCTTTCCCCAATTCTTTTCTTTACACTCAAATCTATCATCAACATCCCTTTTGATATATCCACGAATGATATTCTTTTGTTCATCAATTTTATTTATATCGGGATTCAAATGAGACACCTTTTGCCCATTTCTAGGTATTGCTAATTAAGTCAATAAATGAATATGCGATGTGGCACCTCTCTTCAAGAATTACATCCGTGATTCAAGAGTATTATTTTCAAATATCCAATATAGTTCAACTCAATTTATATTTTGGCAAACCTTTTCAATAAACCGCAATGGCATTACAAGTATCTATCATCATCGCTCATCGCAACGTATAGTCGTCATCGATGTCTTCTCGTCATCATTCTCCTCCTCATTATTCATCTATGTCGCCATCATGTGCGGCGGTGTCGTGAGATGTTTGGTCTCTCGGGGAGTAAGGGGGGGAGACGGCTTTTTTTTCCCATAGGCCGCTATACAAAAATTAGAAATTTGAGGGAGGCACACCCCCCCTCCCCGGACCCCCGCCCATCATGCCCATGATCATTATCGTCAGTACATCACCGAAATTGGGCCAATAATGTAGTCCTATAAAAACATAGCAGTCACTTAGATATATATTTTAGACACCAATCTTTTCCAGGTATCTAGGTTGAACCTATCCAAAGCTATCTACGGTACGGATGTGTTTTATTTTGAAATGATAACTCCCGTGTTCCATCTTAAACTTTTGACATTTCATCCGTAGATCCCTCTCC
This sequence comes from Lytechinus variegatus, assembly GCF_018143015.1. Lineage (NCBI taxonomy): Eukaryota > Metazoa > Echinodermata > Echinoidea > Temnopleuroida > Toxopneustidae > Lytechinus > Lytechinus variegatus. Next base: position 22,856,979 of record NC_054741.1, on the reverse strand, counting down.
CCAGACAGTTTAACATACATGTTCTTCATCACTCTCATCCATAAAATTGACATGTGGTCCCTAGTCACTCACTAAATATATCCTCGTGTCATCAGTCTTGACAAGATGCCATAACAATGTCAAAATCACCTTTCGACAGACTTCCTTATACGCTTTACCACCCCTGCCCCCTCCCCGAGCTGATTGGTTGGTGCTTCTTTACCCCCCCCCCTCCTCCTCCCACAGACAGTCGAAACAAAAACTTCTTCTGACATTCCGGCGCTGTACCACGTACCCTACCCTTCATAATTCGTTGCCCCTCCTGACCCCCCCCCCATGTACACAATTACTGCGAGAGACTCCCTTGCACCATCCTCCTGCCCTATATATAGTCTACAAATGTAGACCCACATCTGCAGTGTGTGTATCACAGCTGATTCAAGGAGTCTGCATAGAAGACTTAGTCTACTGTGGCTACTGATTGTGGAATAGCTCGCTTCGCTCGCCCTTTCAAGCTGGTTTGCCTCGAAAACCAACAGCAGCGCGCTTCGTGCACTGAGATCCCACCTCACTAGCCATTCAGAGTCTGCATAGCAGACTAGCCCCGACCCTGCCCCTCCCTGGTATGTTGCCCCCTCCCATGGGCGTCAGCGCAGGAAGATTATCCTTACATGGGGGGCATCTATTGTTGCGTCCTCCCCACTCCCCCAAATACAAAAGGTAGTCACCTGCTGTGACGCCAATGCCCCCTCCCCTCGACACGGAGACTTATTCTCTGTCTTTGTACATTCCTTATTCAAAAGTCTCTAACCTTTCAGTTTCATGTTCCCCTCATCTTATGATGTTGAATTAGTTTCTAGATTTCGATTTGCATGTCGCTCATTGAGCAGGAAGTTACATGGCACAACCGACCATCCATGCCACGATATGCCTACCTTTCACAAAGATGATGAATTTAGGGATTTTGCAAGAAACTTGCAACTCAATCTCAATCAATAATAACTTGCGATTTACATCTAATTCGTGGTCGATCTGCTTGACTGCTTCTCGTAACAGACAGACACAACATATTGATTTGTTATGATTAATAGCTTGTCCTGTCAATTATTGTAAATTTGTAATTGCAAAAGGGAATTGCAATCGAATGCATATGATGAGTTTCTCGCAATATCCTCGTATCTGAGAGGTATCATAAATTGATTTCTCATCATGCCCAATTGATGTCTCGCCATCTTAAGACCTTAATGACCCGGGCATCGTCTCCCCCTTCCTTCCGCTTTCCCCTCCTCGTCTAAACCCCCAGATAAATCTTCTGAATTTTCTACCCCCTTTACAGCACGTATGCACCCTCCAAGTTCAGGAAATCAGTTGTTAAAATGAATCCTCCAACCGAATGCTGGCGCTGGGCAGTTAGAGAAAAGTGCAGTCGACTCCAATGGCCTAATTTGCTGTAAATTGTCCTGTAATTTTTGAGGGGCTGAGTAATGCACCGGGGGTGATGTATCGTCCAAGCTCGTGAAGTTCAGTGAATGTTATAATGTGCAAGTCTCGGGGTTGAGGTTGATATTGTTTCATAGTGGAAAGGATATTGGTTGTGATGAGGGGTGTGGCCCCAGGTCTAACATGAGGAAAGTTGATTAAGAAAATGATGGTGAACATTATTGCAAAATTGGATGGATTATTATCTGATTACATGTATCTGGTTATTCAAGTGTCGTCTTTGGCGTTAGATCGAGGTATGGATGTCAGGAATCAGTGACTTGAGTTTATCGTCAATAATCATTTTTAATTTCAGACATCACTACCAACATCACCACCTTTACCATGGGCATCACCATCACCACCACCATCATCATCATTATCATCATCATCATCATCATCATCACCATCACCTTCACCACCATCATCATCATCATCATGATGACCTTCACCACCATCACCACCATCACCATCATCATCATTATCATCACCACCACCACCAACCTCATCGTCATTGCCATCACTTTCACAATCATCTTATTAATCACTACTTTAAAGTATTGTGAAGTCAAAAATAAGAATCCACAGAAGCTCTGTTATTTTGTCCTCACAGAGGTTTTTTTTAATGCGTGTTACATGTCAAGGTCAAAGTAAGAACAAATTCAAGAGGTCCATCAAGAAACCGAAATCAAAAGAAAGAGGCAAAATGAATTGAATGATCATAATCATAAAAATACATGCAAAACAACATGACAGAAAATAATCAACAAACAACAATGTTTTCATCAGTATGAGAATAAAGTATTGCAGCACGAAAATTGGACAAAGCGAACACAAATAGGATCATTATGAAGAATGCAGTTTATAAACAGCACCTTCATAACTGATAACATTTTGACCACCTGATAACAAAATCATGATTTTTTATTTAATCTAAGGGATAGCACAAAAAGGGAGAAAACCTAGAGAATATGAGGTATTAGCCTGTGTACCAGTACACAGGCTCTAATTCAATTTACCTGAATAAGTTATTTTACATAAAACAGTTTCAATTATGTCCAACTGCAGTTATAGAAATACAAAATAGAACATTTCAGATAAAGCTCGCAATGACAAACCCCAGTTTGCTCATACTCGGTATGGATTTGCATTAAGTAAAAAAAAAAATTCAGATTTTGAGTTTAGTATTAGTGGGAATTGCATGCTATAAGGTCTTATAGAAAACATATTATCTGGTATAAAACACATTGAAAGATTAATTAAATATAAAGCTTTCCCACTTTCAGTATTAGTATAAATCTTCCAAATTCTTCCCAAATATAAGGAGATGTATTCCTGACACAACTGCTTTAATCTCTTCCATGAATCGATTTGTATCTGAAAATAAATCAAGACAAAATATATTCTTATCCCAAAATAGTTTCCCATTGTAGTCAGCAAATTTGCATCTAAATCTCACACAACGGCTTTATTCCCAAGAATAATTGATTCCTGAAATTACAAATTCCATCAAAATTATTTGTTTAATTTTACTCAATATAACTTCATTAAATTATTGGTTCAAACCAAAAGACGTAAAAAGATGAGTGTCGCTGCTACCCTGTTTGGCGTTCAACATTAAGGGATAGAGCCTCATTGATCTGGCGCTACACAGTGGCTGCTGGGCCCGCGATCAATTCAGCAAAGAAATTTTTGGAATATTTCTATTCTCAGATTTCTATTTCGAACAATAAAATATTCATATAACTATCAAATATGAATGTATAAAATTAGATTTTATCGTAGTTTAAATTTTAAAACCCTTTTTTTTCATTATCCTTTATTTCTAAGAAATACTTTACTTCAAAGCAAATGTCGTACATAAATTAATTTCTTTGAATGTAGATTTATCTCTGCTTGGAAAATGGAGATTCCCCCAGAAAATAATTATGAGTTTTCGTCTTTGTCTGCACGTATTTCATTTGCTATCATACTTGTTTCCAACTAATAGACAAAATTAGAAACAGAGCATTTGGTAATCCTTGAACGTAAAAGTGGCACAAATCTTTTTCACTTGTAATTGTTGAGAGTAAATGCAAGAAAAACATAAGACAAAATCTTAAATAGAAAATGAAAGCAAAAGAAATTAACAGCATTAGGATTCTAAATGGCAAAGGTAGGTTCATTTCGCGTTTAAGTTTAAGTTATATCAGAAAATCCTAAAATAATATGACCATATGCACATACTTTTTAAGGGGAAGTTCGCCCAGATAAAAAGTATTTTATGTAATACAAATGCATAAATTAAATTTTTGAATGGTTCATGATGAATTTTTTTTCAGGAACAGGTGTGAAATAATTTGTCTGATGATATACTGAAGGTACAATAAAAACAATTTTTTATTTTTTACAAGAAAATTACATTTCAATGATTTTTTTCTTCAAAATTGACGGGAAGCTGCTAGCATATGACGTTAAAACTAAAGAAATTGAATTCTAATAACCTTTTAATTCTTTGATGGATTTCCTTCAAACCTTTACAAATATTTAATAGAAATTTCCTGCTATTTTTACAATAAACTTTTTGTCAGGGTGAACTCCCACTTCAATGTCTGCATAGTGATATAAATAAAATTAGCAAACTCTATTCTATGCAGAGATCAGGCTCACGTTATTTTTGCGACTTCTCCAATATAAGGGACTTAAATTTAGCCCAGGTTTTCCACTCTGACAATCAGAGTTAAGAAAAGTTCATAATGTTTGTTCATTTAAACGTATGTTTTAATCTCTTCTAATTTTTGCATAAGAGTAAGGTTAAGTGCAAATCAAATCATTCAACTATTTCTTAACTCGGACCATTTTAACATTTTGTGGAACTGAACATTTTTTTGTTTTCAATGTTTACCTCAAATTTCAAATCATAGGCGAAGAATATACTTGACACGGCAAGAAACCATTAATGTATTAAGAGAATATAGCCATCAATAGCAGCATTCAGAAATGGCAAATTGGCAACAACAAAATTGTCATAAAAATAATTTTGATTCACTTGGCAAATGCACTGTGCTGTGATGGTAATAGTTACAGTGTTATATCTATTTACTTGAAAGCAAGAATAAGTAGAAAGTGATATTTCCATTAAATACATTCTTGAGTATATTAATACAAATACATCATGAACAATAGTTTTCTGTGCAGGGCAATGCATCGTGTGGAACATTTTTTTTTAAAGACATCGACATTCCAAAGTAGAAAGAATGATTAAAACGAACTCCAAATCACTGAGTTATTTGTTCAACTTGATAAAATTCATTGTGACATATCGCTAAGCAGCAAAATGATTAGAATCAGAATTATCTCTTTTTTTGGTGCATTTGTTACAACCAATGGAAAATGTTCCATATAGTTTCTATACTATGATCATTTTAACAAAATAACTTTAAAAAACTTTGACCGAATAAGACTGCTGGCTTGGTAAAAAAAAATCTTTTAAATAATTTAGAGGCAGAGAGAGAGAGGGGGGGGGGTTGATGTTAAAATATGACACCCCCTCCCAATACAACATAACATAGATAACAAAGCTATAAAAGAAATTTATAAGAGCGGTTAAGAAAGTGCATATACAATTACGAGTATACATAGTACAGCATGGCACTGCCAATGCTTTTGTTTAAAACAAAATGATAAATATCAGACAATATACTGAATCGGTAGTGACACCAGTTGAATTGTGGTACAGAATCAGTCAAGATTAATTAGTGTTTGATAAATAAGAAACAAAAAAAGAGATTTATCTACAAAAAAAGCTACAATTGTTCTTGACAAAAGTTGAACATGCTGTTGCACTGCAACACATTTCCATGTACAAAACATCATTTCATGATTTTAAATATCACTTTTCGTTTACATTAAAAAAGCGTAAACAATAGTTCTCCTACAGCAACCTGATGCAAACTAGAACTGAAAAATGCGACAACCATCGGCATTTGCGATCACAGAGTTACATAACATTAAATATCATCATCATTCATATACAACAAACATAATAGCTGTCATGTGTGTGTATCAACACAAAAAATCAATGACAAAACCACTGGTTTACAAAATATGGATGCCACAAACGCCAACTTAAATTGGTCAAGACTTGCCAAAACAAAAATTGGCATTCTATTTGCATTGTACAGACATCAAATCTGCGTTCTATCCATTTGCAATCTAATTGAATAGCAAAAACAACAAGAACGAGCATCTCTGAATATACACAAACATATACCTGTATGTTTAACAAGAGATGACGAATATGAAAGTAGCATCAATGCACCTACATTACAGCTCAAGAGAACAGAAGTACATACTTATACAATGTGACTATATTTGGGTTGTACAGGTTCACTGCTTACATATGTACCATCACAGGCAACAAAATGTTCCAACACATACCTCCGATGATCAAACATCTAAACCAAATTTCACATCTTAACTCAACTTCATAGACTTTCAGGTGAATGTGAATAGCAAAATACACCATTTTTCATTTTTACAATTGGTGAAAGAGAAAAGAAATGAAAAGAATCTCTGACATTAACTCAAGAGTACAGTACGGTTCATCACAAGGACTATGATAAGTCACATGACACTTACTTAAAGTCACATGACACTTAGTACAACACAATGTGAAACTCTGATGAGAATGAATGATACAGGATGGGATGGACTTTCACAAAGCGTTAGGTGTGATTTAAAGTCATGCTGAAGTGCAATCAGTAACATGATATCTAATGTGGAATCCCTATTGGTGAATACGCAGCAGCGTAACGCGTTCCCGTGCATGATCTGACCAAAGGCATGATGCATCTTATACAAATTTTCGTCCCACTTAAATCTTTGTGAAACATTGAACAGGGGCCTATAACACGAAGCCTAGCGACTATTACAGCATATTTTTAACAATTGATTATAGTGACTACAATTAATCATAAAATTAAAGTGTACGATTAGTCGCTAACATATACGTAACGGGACCTAGATCATAACATACATTACTATTGAGAAAAAAAATGAAGCAGCAAAACTTGTTGACATCACTTTTCCAAAGTTGCATAATGCCTATACTGCCCAACTTTGGCAAAAGGAAGCAAGTGACACATCAGTCAAATTTAAGCTATTGTTGTTTCTGAAACACCCTTTGTATGTTGCACGTTCAGGCAAAATTTGGGGAAGAAATGATCGTTTTATGGAAAGATATTGAAGAAAATATGCTGTTAAATTGCATTGATGCCTATGTAAATGACGAACACACATTGCTCTTTTACAACAAATGATATTTTTTAACTTGCTTCCTTTTGCCAAATTACGGCAGAATATGATAAATACAGAAAATTTGGTAGACACTACTTCACTACAAAAATTGAGATCACAGAAAGGAACCAACGAGGAAATATCTATCATAATTGTTTAGGATTAGCCAAAACGAAGGATAACGTGAACAAGAATCCCCATCTTGAATCAAAGATTCAACATGGAACATACTGTACGCAGAGGAAAATGACATGACGGACAAAATTACAACCACATCTCGACCTCGATGAACAATGCGTCTTTTCTAACTTTAAAGGGCAATGGTCTAGATAATTCTTAACAAGCATTCCTACCTATTCTATTCATGCATGCCTGTTTGAGGCAGACTGTAAGCTATGGATTGCTACGCACACCATGCTCAGTTCAGTATATACATGTTCTGTAGACTTGTCCCTTCCCCACTGTGCTTGCCTGCAAGCCCAATATCTCCCAGTGGAGGAGAAAACAAAACCCCAATCCAGTCTTTCAAAAAAAACATTTCATCATGTAAACCGTTAGTCTTTTTTAAGATTGTACACTTGACAATCAAACATTTTGACAAAATATCATATCATACAGCTTTGAATGGTACATCACATATGCAAAAGCCATGCCCAAATATCCGACACATTTCTGTGTTCGAAGATCTTGTACTGAAAATGAAAGTACTTTTGAATATTCAATTTGAAAAGGGAGAAAAATATCAGTGCAAATGCCTATATGATAGTACTATTGAATAAATGAGCATTGATTTGTAAACATTTTTACAACCTTCATTCATGCATGACAATAAACACTACAGATAAATCTGGTAAGTACATATATATAACATACACTACTCCATAGTGAAATATTTGACCATCTATCAGCTAGGTCAACAGGTTACTCTTGCGGAGTAGTGTATCATCAATGAATTGAATGAACATATTTACATGTGAAAAGGAAAGAACCAACGCAAGAATCAACTTGAAGAATCGTATTTCATACTCAAACTATACCATCACTGATACAAAAATATCAGTTATACTAACTAACACAGCATGATGGAACTCAACTGATACATGATTGCAAACCTGTGCAAACAAATCACCTTTAGTCACCTTTTTACACTTATTTACAAACTAAGGTTGGTGCAAAATCGACTTATTTACTCACTTTACTATTATGAAGAAAGAAGGGCACAAAAATATGACTGCATTCAATTCACATATTTTCATTTTTTTTCAAATAGGCGTACACCTGGTAGGCCCTTAACTTATCCAGAAAGATTAACAGGATAAGAGAGAGAGAGAAGAGGGAGAGACAGAGCGATTGAAAGTCCAGGAGGAAATTATCATTGATAATTAGTAAAATACAGTATACATTTTAGAGGGAATAATAATACAAAACTGCTTATACAAATTGAAAACAGAATCTATGTTGAATTTCTGAAGATTCACAATCAACATGAATGATGCTGAGTACTTCATATATTGTGAAGAAGGGATAAAATATAAAAAGGGATGAGATATATTCAAGCTAGACTGTTACACTAAATATCTTGCATAATTCTGAATTAATTCCCATTAATCAAAAAATAGTCTGAAAGAAATTGTACTTCACTTTGAATCAAGAAATCAACACATATTAGGAAAGAGAAAGATTATAATCAATATGACATTATGATCAGAGTTACGCTGTTTCACAAAGCAACCAAAAAAAAATGATATGATCTTAAAACAAATTTGACAGACCATTTCTTAGATCTGAATACAATGTAATGATTAATAAAGCAAGGGAAGGAACATGAAAACCTCGAAGTTCTACTCTAAGTTTATCTTGGATAAATGCCTTGTCAATCCCACTTTGTAAAAGACTTTTCTCTTTGATGCATAGAATTTTGTTTTTTTTCCTGGTATAAAAAATTCAAGAAGACTGAAAGATCGTTATGGACGCATTTTTGTTTTTTTCAGTAGTCATCAATACTCAATACAAAACCATGAGTCGTACAAACTTTTATCCCTAATCTAAGCTTTAATCGCTGGACCAGCCAGGTCGATTTCTGGAGTAACAATGTATCTTTCTGTCAAGAAAAGGAAGAAAATCACACGAATATGAATCAATATCAAATTAAATACTTGATGACATCTTGGACTAAATATACTCCTCTAAGTTCTACAGTTTCTTACTAGTGACGACGGAGACTAGTTTCAATGGAAAGATACTCATCATGGTACAAACAAAAATTCACAATGAAAATTGAATAAGAATCCCAGTAGGACTGTATGCACTAGCCCTGCATCCATCAGCCTAAATTTTCACATAATCCAAATTGGCAAATTATCCTCATCATATAAAGCTTGAAAATGTAACAAAGGGGGCAGAACAATGCATGCTCCACATCCCCCGAGGTCACACTCTATGTTCAAGCAAGAATCCTCAAATCTCTCTGTTGGAAACATTATTTCTTTTCTGGAGATTAATCTTCACGTGGGTTTATCAAACTAAAATCTCACAATGGAGCTGAATCAGGCTGACGAAGACACAACTACTTAGACCAAATTAACATAGGTAACACCTATGTGCTCTTTTCGAGCTACTTGGATAGGCTGCTACAGGAGTTACATATTACCGTGTTTACACAGTGACACGGCTCGGGGGTTCGACACGCGAGCCGTGCTCAACACGGCAATTTTATGCTGTGTAAACGCGATCAGTGTGATCCGCGAGCCGTGTCGAACACGGCTTTTTTGATCCGCCAAATCGTAGGTTTCAACCCGCGAGCCGAGTCAGACTCGGCAATTTTTTTTGTGTAAATAGAAAGCCGTGTCGAACTCTCTTGACCAGGTCACTGCGCGCGCTTTCACTTTTGGCATTGTTGTTGTTCGCACGGACAAGATTCGATTCCGGCGGTAAATTTCCCGCGTTTAATTTGCGACGTCATAATTCTTCTTCCGTTCGAGATCCGCGAGCCGTGTTGAACTCGCCTTTTTATATGTACGTATAAACGCGATCTCTGATCCCTTCTTCGCAGTGTTCAACCCGGCTCGCGGATTCAACACCCGAGCCGAGTCAATGTGTAAACACGGTATCAGAGACAGTAAACAAGTGGAGGTCAAAAGTTCTTCCATGTCTCAAAAAAATATGGTGATTATCTCAAAGGGGAAAGGGAAGAGGAAGAATAAGCATCATCTTAGCAATTTTTTGAAAAATAGTTCCCTCACATATTGAGATTTTTTCCCCTTTTATTTCTCAAACTTTCAATTTGTTAAAGTGGTTATGAGGTACCGGAACATGGATATTATCATGAAGCCCCAGCCTATTTTCCAAAGCTATCTTAAAACTAGATTTCTGAGAAACAAAGTATATTTTTTTTCTGCAATAAAGTTCCACAATGTACCATAGCCACAATCCTGTTGGCAAATCTTCTCTCAAACACCAAAGTAGAGAAGGGAAGGGGTTGTCTGTTCTTGACGCCAATTTCTTCTTTCACGAATAAGAATCCCAACAACTGCTATGGCAATCTGGATGGAATGGAGAAAAACAGTCTGAAACTATCCCTTTGAATTACAATTTAGACAGGAACTGTTGCATCACTGCTCAGTCAGGAGACTAAACCAACAGCATCCCATGAAATGCTCCGTTATTGTTGGAATGAATATCAACACAAGAATAGCAAAGGATGATAAACATCCAAACAATTGGACTGCATCATAAACACATCGAGAAGGTGATTAATTGTACATGTAGCTGTTTTCAAATTATTCTTAGTAATTATGATAAATGGTGCTCCTATCGAAGCCTCAACTTTATAAGAGTATACCATAGTGTATAGAGTACCACAGTGATTGCACAAAATTAACATTTAATAGGTGTTAATATTTGTTATGAACACTGCACCATATTGAAAAAAAAAAGAAAAAGAAAGAAGTGTTCAATTTTCATCTCAATGATAAAAACATAATATGTCTTGTGTGATTTATTTATCATACAAATTCTGATCTAATGGATAAAGGCCTACTGTTGTAATGCAAATCAGAAAATGTGCTCCATCTTTTTTTATTATCTATTTCATTTTGTTGGTGGTAAGAAAATGACACATTTGCAAGAAAAGTAAAGTAAAGACAGACCTCAGTGATGCATATAATGGCATGATATTGAAAGAATGAGAAATATAATTCATTACATTTTTAACATCTTTCGATGAATGCTTATTAGCTATATCATAATACATGTATGTGCAGTGTGTACATATATGTGTATGTAGTCTGAATAAGGCTTAATGGTTTTCTACAAGAAGAGAAAACTATCTGGAAAACAATCTGTTATCACACCTGAAAGAGTGGATAAAGGGGGGAATTACACTATTCAATCGATATTCATAAAAGCTCCTAACCTATGTAAGCTGCTTTCACGATGAATTGAATGTCTGTATGTCAAGACTGATCTGAGTGAAAAGGTTGAATGACCGAACTGTAAATCCTAACACAAAACGAAACAAAACCACCACCCGCTCCACAAAGACTTTTTTCTCCAAAAACACTACCAGGGAATTATTCACTGGTTAACACCTTCATAGTTTTTGCGGTCTTAAATACCGACAGTAAGCCAATACCTGGTAAGAGTCTACTCCAATACCCAAAGCTACCAGAAGCAAACAATAGAGGTTCAAATGCTGCTGAATGGGTCTTATAAATGCTTCTATGGCTCTACAAAGGATCGGGGGTATTGAATAGAAACTGTAGCAATGGCTTAGAGGCATGGACCTTTAGTGGGTCCCCTGAAAGGAAGTGGAACAATGAAGGTGTGATGTGAAAGCAGGGATTGAAACAAATTTGTTATGACACGTAGTTAAATGAGCTTCTTGAGAGAGAATAGGTGGTTTCAAACTGCCTCGATCACAAGAATCCCTGTTAAATTACGAGAACTTTTTTAGGCTGAAAAATACCCATTAATTATTCCTGCATTCACATCGCCCCGAAACATATCCTTTCGGGATAAGTTCCTGAAGTTACGAGCATGCGCAATATGGTCTGATAAGCAGGCAAGGCGCGAAATTCAAAATCACTAGCCCAGCAGCCACCCACGCCGCCGCGCCCAACGACATGCTGGGCTAAAAGTTCCCGTAATTTGCTTTCACATTGCCAAAATACCTGCGACCTTGGAAAAATCCCCGCAAAAGTTCTCGTAATTTCACCAAGTACCTACTATTTAGCAGGTATTTTCTTTAGGGTAAATTACGCGTAGTTTGCTTTCACATTACCAAAATACCTGGTATTTTCTGATCGGAGTAAATTTCCCGATCAGAGAATACCTGGAACTGACGAACTTCGAGGCGGTCTGAAACCACTTAATGAGAGAGAGAGGGAGAGAGAGAAAAAAAGAGCCAAGGGTGAGAGTATGGGAAGAGGGAGGGAGAGAGAGACAGGGATCAGGACCAAGATGCACAAAGGACTGTGATTGAATGAAACTACAAGATCAATTAAAACCAATCAATTAGACTGTGGTCTGGAGGTTCTGACCCAAGCCTTTGAAACAGAGGGCCATGGTTTCAAATCCCAGCAATGGCAGAATTTCTTTCAGCAATAAATTCACCCACATTGTACTGCACTCAACCCAGGTGAGGCAAATGGGTACAAAGCAGGAACAATCCCTTGATGTACCATGCACCTTGAATAGCAGCTGGAGATAAAGTCAGAATAATATAAACATACCGTATACATGTATGCAACATTGAATAGGCGTAGTCAGCACTTCAAATATTCAACATTGAATTTCAATCGATCGGAAGTGTGCATTATCAACCTGAGTTCCAAGTTGTGTTATAATGCAACACATGAGTACTAGGGTAGAACATGACCAGAACGACATAAACTGTTCATTTAATTTTATCAATAAATTTATAGATTATCATGAAAATGAAACTCCAAGTGCAACTGTACCTCCAATAAAAATGCCTCTCAGGTTAGTTTCTTTAAAAGCCGCAAGTCTAAGTTCATGAATATCTCATAGTACAAAAAAAATTATTAATCTGCACATAGTTCAATGGTATTTCAAGAAATTAAACCAAAATTGGTTGGAGAAACAACATCCTTATTTGACTTTCATAACATTGTTCAAACATATACATACAGTATTCAAATACCTGTATATTGACAAGGTGTCTAAAATGCTTCTTTTTGTTCATTTTAAATTGTAATAAGATTTTTAAGATACAAATTCTCCATTACTATCTCATTTTTTAAATATCAAACTTGTTTTGCAATGAATATATTTAACACAAAGTTAAGTTGATTTATCTTAAAAGTTAGGTGATTTTTTTTTATGAAATTCCTCCAAAATTGACTCTTTAATTTTAGAACTTGTAACCTGTAATGTGACAATCAAATGAACTCACATAATAGTTTAGCCTTTGGTGTCTGAAGAGACATAATTACAAACAAATACATGCAGACCATTTAACTGTATTAAAATCAAATCCCGTTTTCTATGCAGCAGAGCAGATCACAAGACAAATTAATTCATTTTTGTTCATATGAATAAATTGTCATTAAATTTCTATTAAAAAAAATTGAAATTATAACTTCAGGTTAAAAGGAATAAGAGGAAGAATTAACCATGCATTGGCAAAATCTGACAATACATCCTAACAATAAGTTAACATTTACATAAGTTTCTCATTTTTTTTTGCATTCTGTAAATGGTCAAGCCATGAACTGTTATGATCAACACATTGCAACACTAAGATAAATCAGCCCTCATGTTCAATCTAGTTACTCAGACATCCACGGAAGAAATAGATTTCAAGCAAACCAGTTGCTCAGTTGTCTTCTCCATCTGCAATCAATGGTTACATTTTCTACAGAAACAACAAAAATTTGATTTTTTTTTCCTGCAAAAAATGTTATGATAAATAAAGCAAACGCTCAAGTAATACAAAAATAATGAATTTAAAGTCAGGGTCAACCATTTTATCTTTGAGGCACCTTCGAATCAACAAAGGGCTCAAAAACTACCTTTCATGAAAATGATCTACATATAGTAAAATACTAATTAGCTTTTTGCTTTTTATAAAAACCTTGAGCATACCAGTGCTCTCTTGTATCAAAACAATAAGATGACAACAAAAAAAGCGTAGTTATGAATTTGCATGTTGATGTTAACAAGTAAAAATGTCAATTCATAAGCGCTTCTAAGTATTCTTTGGTACAGCACTCTCGTTTACTTACATGATTCTGTAGAAATAACTTTTTGATTTATATATAATGGTATTGACTAGTTATCTACCTTTACTTTTACCATTAATTATACGAGCTTTGTCATAGATATCTATTAGGAAGCCTACAAGTGCTATGTATTATCAATAGCAGTATAAACGACCTTCTCCAAAGCCAACATCATATTTAGAGAGAAAAGAAAAAGAACAAGAAAAACAGGATGTGTGGGAAGATAATAGAGAAGAAAATGGATGTTGGGAGAGAGAAAGGGAGAGAGAGAAGAGGAAAGAGAAAGGGAGAGAGAAAAGAGGAGGAAAAAGAAATATTTGCAAATACGGCAATGAGAAATCAAAGACTGAGAGGAAGAAAAAACAAGGAAGAAAAAACAGGGAATAAAAAAGAAATAGAAGTAAAAATCTGACCGAGTATCGTGAAAACATACATCGTACATAACGCTTGCCGGTGATGACCTGTAAGTAAAACAACAAGTGAAAAGGAGTAGACAGGGTCTGAGAAGTTTGAGAGAACTATGCAACGTTCAATTAGGGAGTAAAAATTCAAAAGTTAATGAGAAGAGTAACACAGTATAGTAAAGCATAAAACTAATGCTATGATTTGAATGGTATATATACAGTATATTGCATTTTGTTTGTACACTAAAGCAGCGAACTAACATCACTTCACTGATTCAATTCAACATCTTAAGTAATTATCTTCCAGCAAAGCTTCCCTCACAGAGATCCATTCAGCAAGTTACAATCACATAGTCTTCTGTAATATAATACATTGGATGCAAATATTTAAATATACTACAAATAAATTACAGTGAAAAGGGAAAGCCGTTTAGCAAGGCAACGATAGTCAAAACTGACTAGTTTGCCCATTTCAAACAACAGATTGAGATGCATCAAAATACAAGTCAACTGTAAGCAACATGATTCGCACATTTGAAAATGTTCTTTTTACAAAACCCCTACCTTTCCAATGTAATTCATATCAACTTATGTTGGACTGAAATTCATTATTAGCACATCTACATATCAACAATCTCAATGGTTATTTAAAGAACAAAGAGTTTTTGATGATTTAGTATGCAGCATGCTAAGACTCCCCATTCCATGTTGTTGTTTAGTACTGTTATGATATATAGAAGCATTAACCTGAGGAGATTTATTAATGGAGCAATTCAGTTACTTGTATACAGAGTCTCCTATTCATTTCTGTGGAAATTCATATGAGGGGAACCAAATTAAAAGCTCTTCACACCTGTATGCATTAAAATAATGTAAATGAAGTTGCTCAAGAATTGCAGGCCGACACTCAGACAAAAAGAACCATATTTTCATCTTGTTACTGACAGATATTAAGTCTAAATGGTTTTGTTTTATACAAAGCTGATCGACTGCTTGGTTAGTGGTAACTCTAACATCAAGCTACAATTGGGTCCCATCTTACAAAGTGTTACGACTGATCCAATCGAACTCAACTGTAGGGAAAACCATCCATACCGTACAATTTTCTACAGGACATTTGCACAATCCCCTTGGTAAACAAAGAGAATCACACTGAATCTTCAAGGGAACGATGAATGTATGAATATACAATCACATCTGGAAAATATCTTGAACAAATTTGCATTTTAGATGTTGACGTTGCTGTCCATCCATAGTTGTGGTTGATCAGATCAATTGCAACTCTTTGTAAGGCAGGGCTCATGTCTATGGTATGATCACAATGACATTTTACTGTTTGTAGGGATGACTGTAATAAGTGTTATGATGAGTTGTACTCATGTATTACTACACAACACAAAATGAGAATGAAGAGCCTCATGATATATGAAATAATTGAAATCCATTGTGCATGTGTACCTTTACAATAATTCAGTTGGAAGATTGAGTTTAAGGCTGAAATTCACAGAGAACATTTTTTAAGTATGTGTGCACACTATACTTGATTTCATAACAAGTACTTCAGGTGAGCACATGGGCAAAATTCACTGATTTATGCTCATTTTGGTGCAATTTCCAAAACAAGGAAATAAGAAAGAGTCAATTTTTTTTGTGAAACCTTTTATTTTGATTTTTTTAAATGGAAAGAATCATGAAGTGATATTTTCAAGATTTGAGTGCAACAAGGCAAAGTACAATACAATCATAAGATATGTTTTGTAAGTCTCTACAATGTAGGTACTTCATTACAATGTGCAAACCTGTAGGCATGGGACATATATAATCGGAAATCACATCTTTTAAAAATCATTATACAACAATGATTTTTTGTCTCGCAATCTACTATGGTCAACAAGGAAATTCGTGATCACTCTCGCAAAAAGTGTTCACTGGCTTTCTAGGAAATTCACGAATTTCACGAAATTCACGAATTCACGAATTTCCTAGAAATTCACGAAATTCACGAATTTCCTAGAAAGCCAGTGAACACTTTTTGCGAGAGTGATCACGAATTTCCTTGTTGACCATAGTAGATTGCGAGACAAATGAATACCCTCTAGCGATTATTTCAATCCGCAATAATGAACCTATTTAGTATTAATGATTTTTTGATTCAGCTGAACAGCTATCAACTCCAAGATAAAGAGAATAGAGGGAAAATATCTCCACCTACTACTTCTTGACAGTCACTGATGCCAGAAAAACAATCTGGCAAAGGAATTTATATTCCAAATCATTGTTGTACCATCAAAATTTGCAAAAACAATGCAGTGCAAATAACAGTTTTGTTGCCAAATTTGAAGTTCACTATGGATCACTGTAGCCTTAGAATCCTATAAAAGAAAAAAAAATCAAATTCAGAGCGTGACTTAACACAAGGCAAGGAGGTGCTCACCTCAAATGCTTTGCTGCCCTTGAAATTCCCATATTACCAACACATGAAGACAATATTTAAAGAATAATGCCATGCCCTCCTGAGAGCTTGGGCTGCCCCCGAAGATAACCCTCAAAGTACAGTAGACCTGTGATTGAAGATGCACCCCTCAATGATAGGTGTATGCATAGCGCCTATCAAGCTTGGGATGTCCTCTAATGGAGAGGTTGGGCGATGCACCTTGACTATGACTGGTAGCGGTAGAGGAAGTAGCTATGGTGTTCATGGATCCAGAGGGAGAGACCGGCGTGGAGCTAGGTGCCCAGACCGACGGTGCCCTCAAGGAGAGAGGATCACTCCACTGGGGTGTGAGAGGGGCATGGACATTGAGATGTTCTCTGGATGGTGACTGGTGGTGCCAGAGTTGGTTGGTGCTGCTTCCGAGACCACCCCCAGCGCCCCCTCCTGGTGGTGCACCTGTCCCGAGGGATGGGGGTTGAGGAGAGTTGGGTCTCTGCCAAACCATCTTGGGTGGCCACGTCTTGGTGCCTGTCTTGTCCTGGTGAGATCAGGAAGGGAAAGGAATTTGCTTACCATGGGGAAACAAATTGTTGCACAAATTGACAAAAGAATTAAATTTGGAACTTGGATCAAGTTGAAGAGTTTCCTGAAAAGAGTGAATTGTATGTTAGAAAGACATTTTGGCTGGCACCCCATTCTTGCTAGCACTTAGTCAAAATTTACTGGGAGCAAGCCAAGAATGAGTTTAATATTAGATGAAATATATTACTTGTTAACTGCTTATATCTGCTGATCGACATTTTAATCTTTGCAATATCGGGCATAGCTTGAATGTTGTAATGGGATCAAATGTCAAATCATCAGTCTGAAAATTCAAAATATAACTGATATAAAGCTACGATCTAATGTTATCATAAAAAATGTCAGCACTCTCCTTGTTTTGGTTTTCATTGCGGATTCGATACAAAGCTCACTGAATAATTATCACATTATCTTGCAACAACAAAAGTCATCCACAACATGAATATCATCAAACTTTATCTAGAATTCTACAGAATTGAAAATCAAGAGTATCTGTCAAAAATCGACTTACCGTTGGAATAACATCCAGATAGTGCATACTAGGTTCAGGGCTTGGACAGAATGGTTTGCCGTGTAAGGTATCTTCTCCGCTGCTGTGTCTTCTGATTGTAAGGTAGGGCAACAGGGTTTATAAGGTTAGGGTAGGTAGGAGATACAAGCAGGATACACAATGGAAATATCTTTTCTAAATTTACAAATGACATTAAAGATTTAAATTTAAAACTTCAGGCTTCTTTTAAGTCCAAGATTATGAGAACAGCAAAATTTTCATAATTTCTTGCCAACAGATCAATAAATGGTTCCATTCATTGATCATTTATGATTCATATTATTCATTACTTATCAAAAAGAAAGTATGAATTCGAAACAGAATTTACATATTATCTGCATATATGATATTTTTCAATCACCCCTCCCAAAAAAAAATTTAAAGAGCTTACAGCAAAGTTCATAGGTGGATAATACAAATATTACAAGCGCCTCATATTAAAAAGTTGTGTCATCAGTTTTTCATGCTGAGATTGATTTGATTAATCGTAAAAATTTGAGAGACGGGGCCCTGATACATGACATGATTTCTTTACCTTCTTGATACAGGAGTAAGTAGACCCGAGCCTGCAGGTGAGCTGTGCACCATGGACATGAGAGTATTGGGGTTCTCTCCACTGTTAGATGCTTCATCACTAGAACTACCAGAGTCATGAGCTGGGTTGGACCATGTGTTGTTTAGATTCTCATTCCTGATGACAAGATACAGGAGGCAATAATGCAAGATTGTCAAAAAAGTGGATTTCTGATAAGAGAGCAGTCAACAATGTAGGGGTGTTAAAGAGCTACATCAGTTGAGCTTTAGCAACTTTGCATTGTTTCATAAAGGTGTTCGCAAGTTATGCGTGACTCTAGACACCACTGGAACAGTGAACACAGCTACACTGGGACAAATCATTTAGCACAAGAATAAGTCATAAGTCGTTATGTGTAACATAAATCTTCATAAAACTGTCCAAGGTTGTTTTTTCGAACCTTAATGCCAACATTCAATCAAGCTGTGAGCTTTGATCTATATGGACGAAGATCAGGACAAGGCCTGTTGTAGAACTTAATGCTAGAACAGTCTGTTGACATTTCCTTTTTAATAGGTACCTTCTCCTAACTTGTGCATAAATCACAGATGGTAAGTCACACTTAGGTTTAGAAGAAATGCCTCATACCAAGTTTGGTACTTACATAGTTCAAATAGAAAATGCAAAATATACAGTGAACAGGAATGCAAGTCAGTATTGATAGTATTGATAGTAAGAGGCTGAAAAATAAATATTTTGAAAACAAAAATCCAAATATAAACTCAAACTTGCATTCCACAGCAACTCAAAGATGATAAAGAGTAACGTGCAATGACTACACTGATGTTTTTCACCTTTCAGGACCCATATCTGATGATGGCCAAGTCTTGCTCATAGGGCCTTCCTCTTTGACGCTACCAACGCTCCATTGCTGCTGTGTTTTCCCAATAGGCCTTGGAGAGAGCTGAGGTGAATGCCCAGGATGCTGCTGTTGGGCAACGTTCAGGTTGTCCCCGTAGCGCTTCGACCGCTTCCCCAGCTGGTTCATGGCCACGTAGTTGGCAAAATCTGCCTCGTTGTTGTTATCGAAAGACATCCTGCGTAGCGGCACCTGGTCCTGCTGGGCCTGGTGAGGGGAGGCTTGGTGGGGGAAAGCCTTCACGGGCCACATGCTGGAGTGCTGATCCTGGATGCGATCTATCAGATCACCCTCTTGGAAGGATGGGTTGTAGTTCCCGAAGCGGTTGCCGTTGTCGTTGGCATCGCTGCGTCCACCCCATCCGCTCCCACCTTGGCTGCTGGTACTACTAGAGCTTGAGGTCCGGGTGACGCTGTCATGAAAGGGCTTGTTGCCTTGGGTTCCTGGTTCCAGGTGGGAGGAGGATCTGGCCCTAACTCCAGACAGAAGATTCACAAGGTCAGCCAGAACAGAGTCAGAGGCTAGACCCTTCTTTGTCCTTGTCAAATCTATGAACAGAAAAAATAGGGTAAGGTAATATATTAAACAGCATCGCAAATGATTATTTCAGTATCAAGATTCAGGGTGAGTAAGAATAACTATGATAAATAGTCATTATCCTCACATCAATCTGAACCGCAATCTCTATCCCCACACTAACCATATGTGACATAATGCGACAAGAAAAAACTACTGTTAAAGGAGCCAGTCTCTATGCGCATTAAGTAATAACAACATTACAAATGGTTGAAATTGATTACAGTCAATATGTGACCCTTTACATGACAGGACCACAAGGCAACTCTTATTAAAACTACATTATGGGCCCTGTTGCATAAAATCACTATTGTGGCTTATTTACCATCCAATGGTATGGTAGCCATGCTCACCATCCAATCAAAATCATGGATTCTGTGGAATTTACCACTGAATGGAAAAGTTACAATAAACAAATATATCGCGCTTTGAGAAAGTATAATGGAATTATTCATCCAAGGGTGGTCTGGCAATTACTATAGTAGTTTTGGCGGTCCAACCGAAAATTAATAATTCCCACTACGCTTTTGAAGGAAACGCCCGATATATTTGTTTTCTATCCTACTTTTAATAACCAAAATCTATGTGCTGAGCTTGCAGAGTCCGGTTACTTGAGTTGAATGACCTACTTTTCCCTAAGCCACCGCGCTCAGCTAAACGCGGAATTAGTGCCTGCACCGACACATCACAAGACATGCCCAGGAGAGACAGCTCGCTGACCGGTGCGCACGAGAGTTCGGCTAAATATCCAGTTTTCTGAAATAATGACGTCAGAATATTAGTATAGCAAAATATTGAGGTCTGACATCACACAACATCATAGTTAAAATAAGTTGGTCACATGATGATATTTGAACCAATCACTATACAGGATTTAATCTCTCTACGGGGCCTAGAACCAATCTCACCATGTTGTCTCATAATGGATGTCTCCCAATGGTTCTTCTCATCTACAGGACTAGGTTCTGATGTGATGGTCACCGTTGGTCCTAGCATTGGGCTCTTACCATCATAGTCCTTGGGGTCAGACTTGATAACTTTCTCACCAGGCACCTAAAAAAAAATGAAATTGATATCTTAAATCTTGAATGAACGACAGGATATAAATGATCCATAAAATATTTGCCTCTATCTCACTATTTCTTACATTAAAATGTCAGCATTAGACATTATTTACAAGAATATTTCCTTGATAAATCAATCAAATATAATTCTAGAATCATTTGGAAGGAAATAAGCAAAAGTACCAGGTGTATCAGAGAAGACTTTGAGCCATCAATCCTCTTGTTCACTCTAACTAGCATTGATAATCTTTCAGTAGTCAGAACTAGCACCAATAAAAAATGTAATAGTATGTCTTTAATTCTCAAAAGTGATAGCATATACTGTAGGAAAAAAAAATGTTGACATTTATTAATATGGAGATGATTTTGTATATGTATAGCATCCCTTTGACATGTTTAAACATCACTACTCACCATCTTGATATTCTTTGGTCCATCAGAATCAGGAGTCTCTCTCTCGTACAGACTGCTGTTAGACGACATCGTGGATGACCCACTCGATATTGATGGCGAAGACAGCAAGCTGCTGCATGCCGTGTGGCTGGCGTTCCCCGGGCTGACCCCTCCTCCAACGACCGCTGCCTGGACTTCCAGCTGGCTGATAGGGAGGTAGAATGCCGACCGTGAGGCGTGGGCGGTGGTGGCGGAGGGAGGGGAGGATGACGCGGGCGTGGCCTTGCTGATGGGCACTCTCTGACGGAACTTTGAAACCAGCTTCTCGATGGTGCGCTTCATCCCGCAAGGTGAGGAGAGGCTGTCGGATTGGGTGGTAGAGGTCATCGAGGTGCTGGACATGCTGGTGTGCGGACCGGTCACCGTGATGGTGATGTCCTTCTTGACCAACTTCACTTGGATGATGGGTAAGGATATTCTTCTGCAGAAAATTGATGAGAATATGTAACACTTTTGTCAAATCAAACATTCAAAACTTTCAAGAAAAACTTATACGACATTGTCTTCTCGAGCAGAAAATCTCGAGCTCAAAAATTGACATCACATACTTTAGCAGTTTTTAAAGCGACCTTCAGATACTATAATCGGAGCTGCATTTAGGATATGTATGAAATGTTTTTAAGCACTAAATTTGGTGACAATGATCACTAAACTCCATTTAAGGAATGTCTTTTACAATGATCAATATGGCCTTCAGCCTGTTAAGTTCAAATTCATTTCAGTATAATACACATTTTCGAAAGATCTTACCCTGAGATATCTCGAGCATAGGGCTTAATAGGTTAACCAAATGAGGAATACACTTATCTTAAGGTCAAGATGGATTTCCTTTTCCTCCTTAATAGGGCAACTATCATTAATTGAGTTTTTATTCATTTTCATACTTGAAGAAAGATGAATCATAAGAGAAAAAATTACAAGAAATTGTCAACAGCCAAGTGATTTTGTTGTTTTCATCACATGGTCAATTTCGAGTGTAGGATGATTAGCCAAGGCATCAAGAGACCACCTACCTTCTCTCTACCACATCTAATAGATCAATCTTGGCTGAATAGACCACTTCACACGCTCCGAGCCCAGACTGTGACTGCTGCTGCTGCTTCTGTCGCTCAGCCTGCTGACTTGATCCAGTATTGTTATTGTCCTGTACATCGGGACTAACCCCTTGGAGACCAGCTCCGCCCACCATCACCAAGTCCCATAACGATGGTACCTCTATTACAATTGCTCCTTCCTGTGAAGTGACCTGAGCATACCTCTTGTACGGCTCAGCCACCTCAGCTGCACGGGCTGTAACCTAGGATCGTGAAGGCAATGCAAAGCATCGATTAATACACAAATAGCGAATAGGCATGAGTGCGATGGTGTGAGATTTCGCATGAGGTGAAAGAAAGATGCTCTATTCAACAAGGCGTTAGCCCGGTTGAATAGAGAGTCTCTTTCTTTCACCGAATGCAAAATCTTGCACCATTGCACGAATAAGAATATTCGCTCTTTGTGTTGTAAAACGCCTCGGAATTTATCGAAAATATGAAAAAACATGAGTTTTTCCCTGTAGCAATCTATGCACGGTACATTTTGGATGGTACGTCGATTGTGTGCAACGGTACGAACGTTTGACATTCAGCCTCCCATTTGCTCGCGTACAACAAGCTAAGTAGGCACTGTACAATGACTCTTTCTCATAATACTACTATTATATACAATGCTACCCCCCCTGAATTCAATTGTAGTATATCGCTTATACAAGGCTCCACATTAACTTTTTTTGGTGGTGGCCCGTTCGGGCCACCAAAACCTTCAAATAATTTTTTTTGGTGGCCCAGCAGTAAAGTTTGGTGGCCCGAAAAATATAAAGAAAAACATTAATTAGAATGAATAAAACAAACTTCTGAAATATTCTGCAGTAGCTACCACTATTCTTTGTACATCGTGTATGTAAATCATGCTTGCTATTATTTTTCTTTGCTTATTTTGTGGTAATATATAAATTGTTCTATCATTGTAAATATGAGTGAAAGAGAATAAAAGAATTGTCTTGTTCCCAGGTTGTGTGGACTTGTAATCTCCATATAGGCACACACTCATGATGGTAAAGTAAATAAATAGTGCACATAGCAAACTCTGATTTACAAAACAATGATTTTTCCTTTCTTCCTTTTTGATCGTAAAACCTAGATTGTGCAGGCCCCAAATCCAGATTATTTTCTCTTTTCCAGCATATTATAGCAGGAGAAAAACACAGAAAAATATGCTGCAGAATTAGAACAATGTATAAAAGGGGGAAATAAACAAAAATATTTTTAGAATAGTATATTGAAAAAAAGAAAACAAAAATTGTAAAATGAATAAGTGAAATGAAACAAAAGAAAAAATGGAGAAAGAAAAAACAAAGAACAGGAAACAAAATTTGAGAAAAAAACAAAAGAAAATTTAAGAAAAATGAATAAGACAAAATTATAAAAAATGGGGAAATTATTATTATCAGTATTCAGTAGAAACATATTCTTTAATCAGACATATTCAATGGGAAGGGGTATGAATGGTTTAATCACTAAAAAAAATTTAAAAAATAAGAAAACAGCAAAAGTTATCTGGAAAAAAACAGTGAGAAAATTCCTTCCCTATATTTGACAAAATGATGGAAAAATTCATATTTCATATCAATGAAATGCCTTCCCAAAGTATTTACTTCCTTAAGAGTGGTTTAAGAAGTCATTTATAAACAAGAAAGAAAGAAGCTGTCTATTTATTTTTGGCTAGAAGAGACACAGCTTCGAAAGAAACCAACTATCAACATACATACAAATGCACATGTGGGACTATGATGTACTCACCTATGTGTTTTATGTGTATTGATGCATTTGGAAATCGGTCTTTTTGAGTCAAAAGAGAGGTCATAATTCCTCCTTTTAATGCTTGCAAATAATCGGGTTTCAGTAATACGGACTGTAGAAGGACATTTCATTGGTGTAAAATGAAACTTTGACGTAGCTTTTCAAAGTTCTGGGGAATATTTCTTAGCAGTAACATTTCGTATCGTAGCTCCCTGAGTCTGAATAGTCTGCTAGCGCACAGCTGGCTGCAGTGGTTTCATGCATGCAAAGCTCAGTCAGACAGCCGGCACGGCCGGCTGAATAATAGTTACTGTATGCTAGCCGTAGGCCTACATACAGTCATGACTATGCAATCTTTGTGTGTGTGTATTTGTGTGTAGATTAACAAAAAAGGCGCATGACGAATTGGCTTGCAAGGTGAACTGTAGAAAGTTGATAAATGCATGCAAAATCGGGATAAAAATTGCGCTACTTTGAAAATTATTGGTTGCCCGATTCGGGCCACCAAACCTTAACATTTTTTCAATAATGGTTGCCCGAGATGAATTTTTGGTGGCCCGGGCCACCGCTAATGTCGAGCCTTGGCTTATAATTTCTGAATGTCTATTACAATTGAATTCCTGACAGGGTCTTTAAAAGCCTGACAATGTGATCATTTCACGGAATCCAAACATTTGGTAAGGAATACATATTGGTAACTTAAACAAGGCAAAAGCAATTTTGTGTCTCGCCCACTTATGAAAATAACCAGAAATATTGTGATTTGCGAGGGCACACAAGAGAATTATGTTGAAACTTCATTGTGAAATGACTGGGATGGAATAACACTTGTCATAAGAGCCTTGCACATAAACTTTAATGTTGACCTGAAAATGACCTTTGACCTTACCATGTGACCTCCGACTGCAGCATAACGGTAACTTACGGTTGCGGAGTTAGGTGTCATAAGAGAGTCTTGCATGTAAACTTTAACGTTGACCTCAAAATGACCTTTGACCTAACCATGTGACCTCCAACTGCAGCATAACATGCAGGTCCCCCAAGTCCATCTACCATCCAAGTTTGGTTGAAAAGTGACTTACGGTTGCGGAGTTGGGTGTCATAAGAGAGTCTTGCATGTAAACTTTAATGTTGACCTGAAATAACCTTTGACCTTACCATGTGACCTCTGACTGCAGCATAACATGCACGTCCCCTAAGTCCATCTACCATCCAAGTTTGGTTGAAAAGCGACTTACGGTTGCAGAGTTAGGTGTCATAAGAGAGTCTTGCATGTAAACTTTAACGTTGACCTGAAAATGACCTTTGACCTTACCATGTGACCTCAGACAGCAGCATAACATGCAGGTCCCCCAAGTCCATCTACCATCCAAGTTTGGTTGAAAAGCGACTTACGGTTGTGGAGTTATGTGTTATTACAGGTTTGTGACGGACGGACAACGAACGGATGACGGACGACATTTGGATCCCTAAGTCTCGCCTTCACCTCTGGTGGGCGAGACAAAAACAGAAGTGACACAATCAACAGAACATTAAAAGTATACACAATCACGAGAGTGGAATCTAATGAAAGTAATCTAATCTTTGGTAACTTCAAATCAAATATACTTTGAATATGCTGAAGAGCAAAAAGTATAGTTGGAAAGCCTTATCACTCCTGATTTTCCCCAAGAAACAAGATGGTTTCTAATCTGCAAGCAGTCAAAATGTTTGCCTCTGTCATCTCATTCCCATTCTACCACCTGTTGTAAAATAGACCAGTTCGTAGTTACTTCATGGACAATTTTGGTCAAATGACCTTTCATTTCTTTCATTATGATAGGCAGAGTTCTAGCAAGATATTACAAGTATGCATTAGAGTACTTAAGCATGATGAAGAAAATAAATCGACCAGTTGACTAGAATAGCACACCAATGAAGACTATATGAAAGCATTTGTTGCAATTCTACTTTGAATGCATATTATAGCATGCTGTACAATGTACTTGGCAAACTGTGAAATACCAGTCGTTCATGGACGTACTGTTGTCTTTTGTGGATGTAGATGAAAAACACAATTCAAAAGAATATATGAATAATCAAGACATCAACGTTGGTGCTTATCTCATTAAATTTTAAAGCACCATGTCACTTTAGTACCTATGACCTTCCTCTGATCATGCGCTGAATCTTCTGATCATGCACAGAATGGAACTATGAACTGGCTTATTGGGAAGAATTGGATGTCCTTAAAGATAAATTCCAGTTCTGGTAATGATCTCAAAATGACTTTTCAAAGAATCTACTATAATGACCACCCAAGTGTCTGTTTGTATAAGAAATATGTGCCAAAGGATTCTGGAAGAAATTGTGTAATTGCTGAGAAAAAAGCAAAATAAGCGCGGATTCGGTCACTTCCATCGGGTCTTTATTCCAGCAATAATAATACACTGTCCCACGTGTGCCTATCTGTGTTGGTGATCTTCAGTGTGAACATTTTTCCATGTAGATTTCAAGATTTCACAAAGTTCAGTTTATGTAACTGTACCAGATCTAGATCCTCGATGATATACTGACAATTAAGCCTGGTTTTACAGACTTTCTCATGAAATCAGTGTTTACTGTAACTACTGGCATTTCTCTTTATATCACAAATTTGATTCATAGATTCCTACTGACTGGTACTTACCACATACGCTCTTCCAAAGAGAAGTTGAACTGCTGTCTGACTATGAAGATAAGCTAATGATGAACATGCATGACTAACAATCTGTGCTGTAATAGACTGGACATCTACCATTAAACCTAGGTGGGTTGCAAGCTCTTTCACAAGGTTCTTGATGGTTTTCTACAGAAAAAAAGAGCAGAAAATACACACACATGGAAGTAGAGATTTCCTTTGTATTTAATATCAAAACATGGATCTAATGATTCAATCGTGCTTTGATTAGTTTGTAAAAATCATCTGCTAAGAATATGTGCTCAATTCCAAACCAGACAACTCTTTAATATTTTACATTTTACAATAATAGAGAGAAAAAGAAAAAAAAAACAATCTAGAGTCAATCTGGACAAATTGAATGGGCTTAATCATGACTGCCAAGTGATTTTAAAAATACATTTTGACTGAAAAAAATAGTCATGTGACCTGTTCAAGATATATCATTTCAAGAATCAACCTTTAAAGCTCTTTAATGTCATTTATTTAGTTATTATTTTTTCATGTGTACCCACATCATTTACAATCACATACATGAGAATACAATGATACAAAATTATTATATGAAGACAATATTACATTCAAAAAAATATCACAAAATTTCTCATTAATAGAAATACACAGGTCTTGCAACATAAACTCGAAGCTAGGGTCCTTACAAAATCATTATTTATACTGAAAACTGGTGAAAAGGTATGCATATAATTATAGAGATTGTCAATGTATGAAATTCCTTTATAGACTCGTTTGTAACATTTATTGGAATAAAGGCCGAAGATTGTTGTACCATTTTGATGTTGAAGTCCTCCTCGACGTTGGACGTCTGCCTGCAAAGCGTCCCATCGACCTGAAGGGTTGTAGTCTTGAGCTCCCTACACACTGCCTCAAACCATTCCTGCTGGTTAACTTGAGGCTCTGTCTGACCTACTGTAGTCTGGTTACCTATGCCTAGGAAGAGAGAGAGGGGGAAGAAAGAAAGAGAAGGGAAAAGAGGGTGGGGGAAGAGAAGAGGGAGGGGGGCATGGGTGAGAAAGGGAGGAGGGAGAAAGATAGGGATCGCACGCGAGAGAGACAGATAGATGGATAGAGAGGGGAAGAAAATCAGGTATTTGGAGAGAAATCAAGGAAATTATGAAGAGAGAAAAGGAGGAATAAGATAGGATAAAAGACAAAAAAAAGAGAGAAACAGGACACAGATATTAACAGAAAGAAAGAGAAAGAAAATGAAAAGTGGAGATTAACAATAAGTACCAACTGAAAACTTTACAGTTTTTTTTATGAAACAAAAGTAATCTAATGAGTATTGAAGAAACTACAAAAATCAAACCAAACTATACTTCCGAGATTTGAGATTATGAAAACAAAATACATTCACGCGGCTAAATATGAATAAACCTGAATAGTGTGGGAAGATTAAGTTTTTTAGAAAAAATCCAAGGTATGATGATTTCATCCCACACCAGGGGCCCGTTGCAGAAAGAGTTGCAATCAATTGCAACTCTAAAAATCATGCGCAAGTCCCAAATGCGCGTTGGTGATTGGTCGAAAATCAAATTGCGCATGATTTTTAGAGTTGCGATTGATTGCAACTCTTTCTGCAACGGGCCCCTGATTAAATAAAACCTCATTCTGGAGGTGATAGTTGAGTGTTTATTAGTTGTGAGTATCAAGAAGCCTTAATCACTTTAGCTTGTTTATCTATCCAAATTCTTTTTATCTTGGGTAAATGACCATCCTTTCTCAACTTTCTCTTCCTAACAAAACAAGTTGATTAGATGGCTAAATGTTCTTGTGATTTGATATGCAAATCTTTGGTGAGGGACAAGGGAAACAAAAGGAAAGGTAATTCAGTTTGCATTGAATGAACTATAGATAGAATCAAATTGACATAAATATGAAGACATTTGATTGTAAAAGACTAAAATTCCCTTTTTATTAAAGATGAAACTTGGATAGGGGTAATGTGACTCATTTCTTTAACGTTGATGCATGTCTATGAATTTTACATCTGCGATAATGTACTTTAAGAAGATATAATAAATTTTATGATAAAGCAAAGCCCTTCATTACCTGGGGCCCATAACACAAAGCTTTGCAATGACCCCAGAACATATTTTCATGACTGATTGCATTGATTACGATGCACAATCGATCGTGAAAATAAGGGATACGATTAATTGCTAACGTTCGTGTTACAAGACCAAGGACTAACATGGACTAAGATTGATCCTGATTGTAAGATTGATTGCATTATATGCCTAAAGGTAATTCAACTCTCTGAGAGTTGCTATGATGGCAAGTCTTGCTGGAATGTCAACTACTACGACAACAGTAAAAACTCTGCATCTTGATTGGCTCTTCCAATGAAAGTTGATATTCTAGCAAGAGGTGCTATCATATTAACATTTTTTATGACATAGGGCCCTGAGGCCCATTTTATAAAGGACTTACAACTGTTGTAACATTGCCATTATGGCAACTACCATGGTACAGGGCTCAGTAGCCAATCATAATCACGGTTTCCATGGTAGTTGCAATAATTGCAAAGTTACCATAGTTTTTATAACTCTTTAATGGACTGTTTCATTTGATAATAAATCCATAGCTGATTTAAACTGATTTTTACCCATGGCCATAGCGGCTAATTGGCTGCTCCCATGTCTATTAATGATGTCCTGTGCTTCACTAGGCATACAGCATGAGCGAAGGAGCATCGAAAGGCATTGCAGGTGCAGGTGAAACCCACCAAGTAGAGCAAAGCTTGTCTGGGGCAAGATGGCAATCTCATGTTTGTAGATCTGTCAAGTCAATTGGAATAGAGAGAAAACATAGATACTTTAATAGTGGTACACAATAGCGTCTAGAAATATTAATGAAGGTGATTAATATTCTCTGCCCTATCATGAAATGAAAATAGCATTGCTTTCTATTCATTGCTACATTATGTTGTTGCCATGACAACACAGTACCCAACACAATAAAAATATGTCGTGCATGTCTTCACCCCAACGCTAATGTGTGCATCGTGTCTTATTACCATTGGGCAAAAACCTTGGAAGTAGTTTGCTCCACAAAATTTTTCATGGATTATGTTTTAGGTTTTACCATCACAACGCAGTACTGACCCAATGTGTCTTGCCTTTCTTCACCTCAAGACCACTTTGTGTGCTTAGTCTCATGAGTATTGGACAAAGAAGTGAGGAAGTAGTTTCATATGTGATTTTTCAAAGAACAAAATGACTGCCCACTTGAAATAAATCAATACATAATTAATTTTCAAAAATGGAGGCTGTACTAATCAGTTATAAAACCCCTCTAAATTGCTACAAGAATTTGAAATAAATTTATTCTGCAGTACATTGATGGAATATCATTCTCATTAATGACACTCAATGACTCAATATCATCTCTTCTTTAACCATACAGTAGCTGGCATGCATTTATACTCATCACCCGAACCCTTTAACTTCATTATATCTGAATTGGGTACATGTATATCAGGCATATTATTTGGTCTTTAGTTTGTGTTTACATACAGACTTCATGAACTCTGTAAATTTCTGTGCTGCTACCTGTACAGATTCAATATGACCTTATCAAAATCCAATTCCTGATGTAATGAAACCAATGAACTTTAAAAACGGGTATTTGTCAACAACAAACAGTTTGGAAAATTGGCGTTCGAACTTCGAGACATGTGTAGAGATGGACTGCCCACTTGAAATAAATCAACAGAACTTATTTTCAAAAATGAAGGATGAACTAATCAGTTATTAAAAATGAAGTTATATACTTTATACATCTTTTAGAGGGCAGTAGACATGACTTCCTAAAATTAATTTCTTTTCTTCATCTGGCTTAATTGACTTCAACCCAATTGAAACATCAAACTCAAGTTAAAAAGCTTCCTGATTTCAAAACCACCCACATGCCAAACTTTATCCCTAATATTTGAAGTTGGATTAGTGTAATCTAGAATATCTTTCGCAACCTGGATTTATGCCTGCAATAATTGCTCTACTTGATGTGTGTCTTTCATAACCTGCACATTCAGTGTGATGAGAGCAACACATCTTAATTGTTGATATACATCATGCACTTCCCTCATCTGACAAGACAATAATCCACATCCAGCAATTTTAAACCAATACCATTCTACATTCATTGGAGTTATTCTTTCCTTACTTTCGGATGTGAGGATTATCACTCGTTGAAAGAGAAAAAAAAATAATAACACAAATATACAAAGGGTCAAAGGGCTAGTCATCCCAAAATGTCAAAAAAAATATCCCCTCTGAATTGCTATATAAGAACAATGAAATACAGTTATTCAGCAGAACATTGATGGAATATCATTCTCATTAATGACACTCAATGACTCAATATCATCTCTTGTTTAACCGTAGCTGGCATGCATTTATACTCAGCACCCAAACCCTTAACTAACTTCATTATATCTAAATTGGGTATATCAGGCATTTTATTTGGTCTTTAGTTTGTGTTTACATACAGACTTTATGAACTCTCTATATTTCTGTGTTCCTACCTGTACTGATTCAATATGACCTTATCAAAATCCAATTCCTGATGTAATTGAAACCCATCAACTATAAAACCAGGTAATTTTAAACAACAAATTGGCTTTCAAACTTGGAAATATGTGTACAGATGTCAACCAGACTTGAATTAACTCCTAAAATTCATAAAGGTAACCAAAATATGTGTAATGACCCATTCTTTTGAAAATTGCATAGTTTGACTTATTCTAGTCTCTGATGCACTAATAATAGTCACTCTGCCAATAATGCAACAATGATGGCAACATTGCTCAATAATCAATACAATCTCCAATCATGTTTCTTTCTGAACTTCGGATGACAAGTTCACCAGATAAAGATAAGGGTGGTTTTGGAAAATGTTAAACATAATCACTGAAAGATTTTTCAATTTTTTTTCTTCACAATATTAATAGATAACATAGAGTTTCAGATGAAGGATTAGTCCCCATACGTCCTTATGCTCGTAATAAGATGCAATACAGCTGGGTAATGAATTTATGTGTAGTCCCTTATATTCATTTATTTACCATTATCTCACAAATTCTAAAACCTTTATATGGAATACACCAACTCTTGATGTATCACAACAAGCCTTTCACAAATATTTTAACATAATAATCCGCTTTTATATAGCGCTTAATACAGAACGACGTGTCTAAAGCACTTTACAGATATATTATTACCCGGTCATTGGATTCAATCAGCCGTTCCTGCACACAATGTGTGCACATCCTCCACTCCCTGGGGAGTATTTCAGTCAGTCGCCGGAGAGGCGCACACAGTACTGGACAAGCTACAATGACTTTTACATCCTACCGGGTACCTATTTAGCACCTGGGTTGAGAGTGGCAAGGTGTGGATTAACACCTTGCCAAAGGACGCCAGACCGCGGTGGGATTCGAACACATGACCCTCTGTTTACAAGGCGAGAGTCAGAACCACTACACCACAGCTCCTCCACATAGTTTTGTCCATAAAACAAATTTACGTTTAGTGTATCGTTTTATGAAGAGGCATGGGGCCTGTTTTAAAAAAAAAAACACAGATGTATAGATACTATATTATCATGATAACAAGGTTTAGCATCCAATTAACATGAAGGATAACATGAACAGAGCCAAATCTAGCCAAGATCGACACAATATCATTTCAGGGGCTATACTGTTTTTGCACTATATTTGGCCTCTCAAAACTATCGTGTCTAATCCGGCTAGACTCGTGCCTAAACACGACGGTTATCATTCAGAGAAGAATGTGGAGCGTTGTGACCCAGTGGATAAGTCTTCTGACTTTGAAGCATAGGGTCGTGGGTTCGAATCCCATCCATGGTGTAATTTCCTTCAGCAAGAAATTTATCCACATTGTGCTGCACTCAACCCAGGTGAGGTGAATGGGTACCCGGCAGGATTCATTCCTTGAATGCATGAGCGCTGAAAGGCAGCTCGAGCTAAAGCCGGGGTAATAATAATAACGCGCCTTGGAATAGAATATTTCTAGATAGATGGTGCTATACAAATGCCTATTATTATTATTATGAAAAAGGCACCTGGTAACATCCATACAGCACTGCATAACACTTGACATGCCATATGGATGGGAGACATTTCAACACATACCACTTATGTATGCTTTTGAAATCAAATCCATCATGCATTATAAGAGGAACTGTTGAAATTCCAAAACATTCACCAAAATTTATGTACACATGGAAATCCGTACAAAAGGAATGTTATCAGACGGCACTAAATTTTCAATAAAAGAAACAATGATTTTATGTGTGCGTTTTTAGAAAAGTAAATTTTTACTACAGTGCGTATCAAAAAAGTTTACACTTTGAAAAAGCTCTGGGAATTAAAAAATATACAACATGTGGGTAATTTTTTCACATATAATCTTTGGTTTGGGTCTCATCTATCTAATGAAAGTAAAAGTTTTGACAGAATGTTACACTTGAGTGAGCACTGTCTATTTTTGTAAAGCTCGCAGAAATCTGTTTGCGCAGAAATGCTCGTTTTCACGCAGTGTCAAGGGGAAAGGGAGAAATCAAACTTACCCTGCCACACATTTTTCCTACATTTCCCTTGCACTTTTAGTCAATTAAGATAAAACAGACACATTCAAGCATTTTTAAACAAATTTGCCACCCAAATTGAAATTTCAACACTTAGTAAGCACAACTTTTACCCTTTTTGTGCCAGCTGGATCTGAGGACATAACTGAATCTAAACAAAAGTTTACATCAGACATCTCCAGCACTTTTTCACTAAGTTTCTGTTATTTAAAGTGGGTTGACATTTAATTTTTCATTTAATACTTGTTTCTCCACACTTTTCCCAAGCTTGACAATGATTAAAAAAATGAAAATCAAGCCTAATTCATTTTATGTAAATCACAGCTCAGTGTAAATCAAATATCGTCTTGATGGCCTTGGTGTGTGGGGGAGTGGGGCGGGGTGCAATGCACTCTTCGAAGTTAAAAAAGGTCAAAGATATCTTAAAATCAATTTTACTTGCTAAATTCTACGTGTTCTTCATGAAAAAGGTTTACTTTTATTCGCATAGCTATTTTAAAGTTCTGCGCAAATCATTTTTCACTAACTTTTCAAAAGTAAGTGGTGCTCACTCAAGCGGAAATATTTTTCGATAGTTATATCGTCATTTGCTTAAATGCATCTGTACCAATGTTTAAATGTGGAAAAATCTTCAGGATATTACAAATTTATAATTTTACAGGGTTTTTTCAAAGTGTAAACTTTTTTTTGATACGCACTGTAGAAAAGAACAGTGGTCAGTTGCACAAAAACCATCAAATCAAATGCAAAGACCTAAATCACTCTCAGATCTCATAGCATGAAAATTGTCAAATTTTTATTCGAAATTAGGAAAGTAAGCTCTTAATGACTGGATGACATTTCCTGGAGAATAATGATCATTGAAATAATATTTTGTCATTTCTTATCTGATGAAAAATTTTATCCATCCCATGAAATAAAAAAGAAAAAAAAAATTGCTGGGTTTCAAGCATTCCCACACAATATGTTTGTAAAAGTTATCTGAGTAAAATTTTCAACTCATGCGTTGGTTTGAGAATTACCAATTTCAATGTTTGGTATTGCTATTATTCATTAATTGAAAAAAAAAAAAAAAAAATCAGCTTTAGCAGGCCATGTGATCGTGATTTCAGTTTTCTACCAACAAAAGCATTTCGGTACTTGAATATGGTATTTTCCGAAACATAAAAGCTCAAAATACAACAATTTTCACTTTCCCAAACTTTGACTTTAAGTTAAGGCAGAGTAGATGTCATGGAATCCTACAAACCATTGATTGTGATTCTAGTTTTCTCCTAGCTTCCATTAGCTTAGGATCATCCTGACTGGACTTCCCTCTCTCAGTCTCCAGGAGATTGACTTCATCTGATGTCAAGCTATCACCGCGTCGGAGTGATCTCGTCAGCTACAAACAAAACATAAGATTTTAAAAAAGGCCAGTAATATTGTAATCTTTATTTTCTTTATCATTAGTAATGTACATGCTCATGCTGAAAGCTCCCTGTATAGTGCAAATGGGTAGAGCAAGTTTGCACAAGATAGGGTCATGATTTTGTTTCAATCTCATTAATGATATATTGTGACTAAAATATACTGCTTGGAAAATAATCACATATACTGAATGGGAGCTTTAATAGTAGGAAAGTGGTTTAATTTCCAAAACTGTAAGTCATACGACTATCAAGCTCATTTCCTTTTCATGTTAATATTCTCGGGGAAGCTATCATAAGTAAAACATGACTGAATTTAAGTAGGTCATATTTGGTCTACACAAGGAGGCCTATGGTTCACTAACTGACCGCTTCCTTTTTCTAATAAAGTTAAATGCAGATTCATGGAGACAGTCTATTTTATGATGCATTAATTAGGCAGATACAAACCAATAGCGCCATCTCGAGTCCTCGACTACTCATAACCTGGCCAGTTTCCATACCCATAATGCTAGTGTAGTCTAGTAATACAGACCTACCTGAATGATAACATGCTATAAATTAACTACTCAATATATTCATACTGCAATAATTATGTTACCAAGCAGCAAAACGATTACTTTTCCTCTCCAAACATTTTAGTTTCTATACAAATACAATTAAAGGTCAATTTATTCTCTGTAGTATCGTTAGTAGATATCTGAATACATATATATTTCAAAACTGTATGTTATAACACACAGTCAATGAGAGACCACACATAATTCACTCCCCCTTTAAATACCCTTTTACCAACCATAAGACATTCTAACTGTATCGAATATAACATAAAATATGTATGCATGTAGCTGTATTTTAGTTGGGCTTGTTTGGTCTCCACTACACAAGGAGGGTTGTGGTTAACCAACTAACCACTCAATTTCCTTATTCTTCTAAATAAAAGGAGTGTCTGATTAGAATAGGAAAAGTCTTCAACAAGAAACTAAGGGAGAGTTCACTCAGATATCATTGTGGAATTGATTTCATAAATAGAAAAATGTGGAAAACAGGTCAGTGAAAATTCTAACGATTTTTAAAATACAAAAAGTTGCACTTGAACAAACAAAAAATAACAATATCTAGTATTCATATGATACAGTATCTTCAAGAGTACATATCAATATGCTTTAGATTATAAAAAATGTTCTAAAACTCAGATATTCTCTCATACCTCTTTAAAAAGTTTTAAAACCCAATTACATCTGGGATCTGGCTACCCATAGAAGGGTCATAAATCTAAACTTTTGGTAATTTTTGTTAAATGTCTTTGTGACTATGCAGTGAGAGCTACATGTACCTTAAAGTAGCCTAAATGATGGCAAATTGCCAATTCGTCAACTGCCAACTCGTCCACTCACCCCATGGTCTACCTTCATTTCTAATGCCATCAGCATTTCTTCTAACAACCATTTGGTCCAATCATCACTTTGTCAAATTACCAGTTTGTCTAAGACCATTTCGTCTTATAACCATTTGATCTAATATCCATTTTATTTTCATTCATTTTGCCCAATTCACACTTAGTCTAATTAGACCAAATGGTATATGGACTAAATGGCTATTGGACCAACTAGTTTTAGATGAAATGGTGAGTGGATGAGATGGCAGTTAGACTGTGTGGATATTGGACAAACTGATGGTAGACCAAGTGATAGCAGAAGAGTTGGCAACTGGACGAATCGGCATTAGACCAGATGAATACAAACCTACATGACATGTTCCCTTGTGTTTACTAGCTTCCCAGTCTCATTGTAATTGTCAAAAGACACAGTACCAAAGGTACAAAGTGCCCCTCCCTCAAAAGGTAGATAAATCAAACATATATATCATAAAAGATTTATATCACAATTGGCTACCCATAGTTATTAGTCCATTACTGATTTTTAAACCATGGTTTAAGATTAGAACTCAGCATTGTACCTGTGCAGCAGACATCCATGACGAACAAGCATCCCTGACTTCTGGTTGACACTCTTCACCAATGAAGAGATCTTCTAGTTCTTGATAACGACTCAGAGGTGCATGAAGGTCAGCCGCAGTCTGGAAGAAATGATACTGGGTCTGCAGCATCAGCAAGAAACAACGGGCCAAAGTCTGGATAGAAAAAGGGGGGATTTTGAAGAGGGAAAAATAAGATAATTTAATTTACTAGACTTATACACTAAAATGAAGGATGATTCCAAGACTGGTTGAAGATTCATTCAAGGGCCTCCTGGATCCTGTTGCATAAAGTTACTATTATGGTAACTTTGCCATCCAATGGTAACTACATGTATCTATGGTTACAATGCTAAACAGCCAATCAGAATCAAGGATTTCAGAAAGTTACCATTGGATAGCAAAGTTACCATAATGGTATAATGCACATTATAACAAGTTCTAAAGGTAACAAATGTAGGTAATTATTCTAATGACGAAGCATAATGATGATTAATGCCTACTAAAGGGTACTAGTAAACCTAATATGAAAGGAACCCGGGTCCCCAGAATACAAAATCACCCCTGCTCCGAGTAATGACACATCCTTTGTATCACAATTTACAATACGAAACCTTTCCAGCTTTACAATAAATATTACATTTTTATGACCAACAACAAGCTCAAATGAGACTACAGATCCACATTCTACATGCACACTGTAGGGTAAAAAAAATTGTAATTTGAACACATCACAAGACAACCATTACCACATTTTACCAGCATAAAGAAACGTGTACAAACATGTAAACTCAGCTTATTTCTGGTTTGAATGAACAACTATGAGGTCCATTTACATCCAATTCAAAATATAACTGCAATCCTTCTCTTTAAAAATGTACATAAGAAAAAAATTAAATGATATCAATTCTACTTTTGACATTAGCAATGTTATTGTATTAAGTGCCACTTGCCATTCCTATTTCAAAAATTATTCTTTCTTTCCAAAGTGTTACTCAATTCAAAATTGGTTACAAATTGAATTAAATTTTAACATGTAAAAAGAATAAAATATGTCACACTGTCAACATAATAGGATTACATTTTTTACTTAAAATATAAAATAGACTCGATGATTCAACTTCATGTAGAACAATATCCACATATTTCAAATTATACAAGTAAAATAATATCCAGGGTTGTTTCTTTTGCAGCGAGTGTTCATCAATATTCATTAAAACTCCAGAATACAATAGAAAAATAAAACCAGGTCTGTTGAAATTGAAATCTTGATTGAAGTCTGTCTCGAATGCACATAACAAAGCCACAGGATCAAAGGATGACCAAGAGACTGAAACTACAACAATGGTCCTTATCACTTTCTATTAGGAAATTCTCATTACAAAAAAATACAGGATTTTCCCTTTTAATGTTAATGGATCTTCTCACCAAATACATGTAACTCTTGAAAGTTTTTTTTCCTTATGCACAGGGCCACGAGTCGTTGATGTCCTCCACTCACTATTTCTTTTGTTTGAATTGTACAATATTACAATTTTTACAGATATGACAATAAGGACCAATTCGTATGTACCATAAAATGTTTAAACAATGATAATTCCACATTTGAGGGAGAAATAAAACTTTGTTTTACAAGACAATGAAGAGAAATTCAGAATATTTCATATTTCTTTATGATAAAATAAAAAAGAAATGGTGAGTGGATGACATCATCAGTCTCTTCATTCGCATACCAACCAGGATGTGCATATATGGGGGTAACTGTTCTGTGAAATTAAGTGAAACATAAAAATGTCACAACTTTCTTATTTTACATCCGATTTTAAAGAAAATTTCAGGTTATGCTAGTTGGATTTTACTCTTTGTATTTCCTAGTTGGATTTTACTCTTTTTATTCAAAAGAATCAAATCAACTTTTTGTGGACTTGTCCTTTAAGTTTAGGTAAAAAAAAATATAACTCTTGTTGAACGGAGTATCTGATCTTACTCTGATAATAATCTGTTTCAATATAACAGTATCTTATTTTTTTATGGATCTCTATCGGAGTGGAAACCCTTGCAAATTGTGTAATTTCGTGGTAGCTTTGAACTTTGAAAGAAACCATAGAAAAAAGCTGGCTAGCTTAAACTCCGCTTACCCGGCAGTTTAATTTTGACCCTTAAGGCTGCCCATAGAAATTTATATGAAAGTTATTCACATGTACAACTTTAATACACAGCCTTTTAAAGCTGTTCTTTCGAGTGTGAAGCTACATGTACCACTGATTAGAAAAGTGCAGTGCTTGAAACATTATTTATCACTTCCACTAAATTCATATTTGGTTTGTGTATACATTGCTATTAAAGGACACTTTACCTACTAATTTGAATAAAAATATTCAAACTGATTCCCCCCTTGAAAAAAGGAAAATCAGAATCCTTACAAAATGTATTTAGCTTGACCGATATTAATTAGGGTATCATTGAAAGCAATTATTTTCAAATATCCTTTTTCTCAAACAGTCATTAACATTTCTTCAGGGTAGGATTTTCATTATTCACATGTGCACATAACTGCATGTGTTCAGTCATGTATCATGGATCCCTATTAGTTTTCATCAGAATACATTTTTGATACATGTATTCTCGTTACTTTCATTTCTATTGAATTCTTCATGGGGAACAATAAAGGGCAGTGAAGCAAAAGTGTTTTTAAATGCAGTCTTCACTATTTCGAGAAATGTCACTGTTTATAATCACTTTGCCATGAACAATCGATACTCTCATGCATACCATAAATGATTTTAAAATAGTTCCCTGTTTAGGATTTGGAAATACATTGTGGTTGCTTTGCATTCTTGGAAGAGGATTGAAGGTAAAAATGAGCTTTGTTTCTACATGCACACGTAGCTTCATAAGATATATCCCTTTCATATTCACTGTTTAAAGCTTAAATTGCTTATTCAGATCCAATTCTATTCTAATCAATAGCATTATAATAATAATGAATAATTGTACAATCACACAATTTAATGGATATAACTTGAAAACACAAGCTGTACATGATTTAGGCTCCATGTATATGAAGTCAAAATTCCAATCTGAAAGGCTCATCATGATAAACCCATACTACATCCAGGATTATTATTTTTAAACCAATGAGCAAATATTTGAAAATGACATCTATCAATGTCTTTTACTGTGAATTTCTGAATGTCCAGTGCATTGTTTTATTTTGGCAGTCCACCGGTCCAAAGAAAATTGAAAACCCATGACAGGGAACATTAGTCGGGCACCGGTGACCGACCAATACCCCTTTCATAAACCCAATTACTATGAATTACATGTAGGCGGCTAATAGCAGCATAATTTGGTCGTAAAATTGGAGGAGGACAAGAGTTATCCGCATTACTCTAATGCTACTATTATCCGCATAATAGCGGCATCGGGATAAGATTTTGAGTTTATGAACGCATTTCCAAATAATGCGGATAATTGCCATGGTGCGGTCACAAGGTCATCCTTTTCTAACACAACCGCATCGGAGGGGGAGTGTCCAGTTGTCATGGCGATTATCCGCCTTTTTCAGGATGGGCGCTCGTAAAAATAATGCGGCTTATTTTCGGAGTTTATGAACGCAATTTTTGTTGAATTATCCGCATTACTCTTAGGCGGCTAATTGGAGGATAGGTTTATGAAAAGGGTATGACTTCCTACTCAGGCTCACCCCCCCCCCCCCCGATACATGTACCAATACAAGTTCCCAAGTCCTTACTTATCCTGTAGGCCTATTCCTTATCACAAAAATTGCTTCAATGTCATTATAATCATATTAATGCTGTCATCTTATACATAATTGAGCACTGAATCTGAAATGTATGTAGTACACAAGAGATATGCTCATGACAACCTGGCCTCTTGCGTATGACAGTGTTTCTTTGAACGGACAGTGTCATGATTCTAGGAAAGCCAATTCCTTGTAAACATTACTGATTCCTCATCGGCAAGCCAGAGGCTATGCAACCAATGCACTGTAGTCAGCTACATG
Source organism: Lytechinus variegatus (assembly GCF_018143015.1). Taxonomy (NCBI): domain Eukaryota; kingdom Metazoa; phylum Echinodermata; class Echinoidea; order Temnopleuroida; family Toxopneustidae; genus Lytechinus; species Lytechinus variegatus. The sequence continues at coordinate 22,815,926 of NC_054741.1, read as the reverse complement.
TCCATGTACAATAAGTAGTGTACAGTACACTGTCTATTTTGAGTTTCATGGAGCATATATTATAAAGTAAGCATTCATGTTTATAGAAATGTACATGAATATAATTCATTATCATTAGAGCATTGAAAAATATCATTTGAAATATAGGAAACACAAGTGAAATTTGATTTTAGATTTTCTAATAAATTTGTTTTCCCTACATGTATAATTTATATTGCATTTGAAATATCTTTTTACTAGTATTACTGTATGTACATGCATGCCTTGAGTCAAGCTCTGAGAATTCACTAGTCAAAACAAAAGGCTTTTGTATTTATGTGACAAAGGGAATTTCCTTCTTCCCACGTGAAATAAAATGTATCTTTTGCATGATTTACTTCCTCAATAGCTGAAATATAGTTGAAAATGTTAGTAAAATATAAACATTAAGTCAACTGATTGCTATCTTAATCTACAGTACATGTATATGTATGCAGATTTTCACACACATTACACAATGCAATCTTGTGTAAACAAATGATAAAGCATAAATTCAATTCTTGAGTCATCAACAGTGGCACTGCATTTTACAAAAATATCTGGAGAGAATGTTTGATGCACAAGGAATTCATATCTATGGAGAAAGAGAACACCATGGCAAAACATCTTTGTAGAAAGTTTGTTGACCCAGCATTATGGCCTCTTAGATGTACATACATGTATACACTCTGTGCTGAGACTATGGTGCTTTGCAATTTAAATGTGTAAGAAATATTAATCATGTACTTTTTTCATTTTCTCTTTTAATTTTTTTCCCTTGAATCTTTTCTTGGTAGGTATTCCTAGGTAAACCTACAGGTAGGTAAGCAATTTAACAGCGTACCGGGATAAAATGATTATCATTACTGATGAGATCTGGATTGCTTTTCAAAGTTTCCATGAATAATTTCTTACTCATTTGGCAATAGTCTGGTGAAACTTTGCATACATTTTAACAGTTATGCGGAGGACATGGCTTGCATTGGAGGCTTAATAAGAGACAAACAATGGAAAAGAAAAAGAAAGTAAAAGGAATACCATTTCCATTTGTGCTGCAAGATTCATATAGGCCTACTGCAATTCTGACTCTTCAGTGCCTAACTCAACTGGAAATGCGGGTAGGTTCTACATTGTACTTTATACACATTTTCAGTATAGCAGTTGTCCCCATAGAAACATGGGCTTGACTAGATAGATATCTACCTGACATAGCAACATTTAGTATTTATCATTCACTAAATACCGCGCCATCCAAATCACAGAAAACTCTAATAGCAATATGAAATGACCACATCAGTCCTAAATGTACAACATACATGAACAGTATAATTGGAAATTGGTACATTGGCTGGCCTTTATAGCATTGACTTTGACAAGCAAACTTCTGATGATATACCTCTGGTTGCTCACACAGGCTTACAGTACATGGTCTGACCATGAAATAAATAGGAAGGACATGTGGGCTGACATGTATGACCCTATATTGACCCCAAATATAATCATATCATACACTGTTGGGCTGATAAGGCACTCCTCCCAACGTGATAGTTGGCTATACACATGTAGGAGACCGTTGCATGAATGAAAGCCTACACGTATTCCAAAACAGAGCTTCTTGAATCTCTCATCGACATGTACATGTAGGGCCTATGTACATTTAAATGTAAACAGCCCATTCTTTGGATAACCTTTTGAATCAAGAATCCTACAGTTTGTTAAAGGACAAGTCCACCCCAACAAAAAGTTGATTTTAATAAAAAGAGAAAAATTCAACAACCATAACACTGAAAATTTCATCAAAATCGGATGTAAAATAGCAAAGTTAAGACATTTCATAGTTTTGTTTAATTTCACAAACTAGCTATGCACATCCTGGTCAGTATGCAAATGAGGAGACTGATGACGTCATCCACTTACTATTTCTTTCGTATTTTACTATATGAAATATTATAATTTTCTCCTCATTGTCAAATAAAATGACGATTAATTCCTCCCTGAACATGTGGAATTAGCATCGTATGATACTACATGTACATGGTTCAGTCAAGTTGGCCCTTATTGTCAAATCTGTAAAATGTCAAATCTGTAAAATATCAAATAATATATAATTCAAACAATAAAAAAACAAATGAAATAGCAAGTGAAGGACATCATCGACTCTCTCAATTGCGTGTCACTGAGTTGGGCATACCACTGTCTTGTGAAAAATAAGCCTACATGTAACTTTAAAATGTCATATAACTTTCTTATTTTACATCCAATTTTGATGAAATTTTCAGCATGATTCTAGTTTGATTTTGCTCTATTTATTCAAATCAACATTTTTCTGGAGTGGACTTAACCTTAAAAAACTAAGTATCTAAATGTAAGTGCTAATGATGAAAAAATAACCTACAATATAGACCAATTTCACAATGTGAGAGGGCAGCAGACTGGTCGCCATGCTGCGGTGGGCGAATCAACTTTTATAGTACACAAGTCAATAGGGTATTTGGTACATTCGTTCGATTTTTTTTTATTTTGGACCAATTGAGCAGATTTCTTGTAAGATTCACAATGAACATTAATCGGAGAAGTTCAGGTCGCAGCTGTGCTGTGTTCAATTGCCACAACAATTGGAGAAAGCTTCAGGATTGGAAGCAAAGTGAATGTGAAATTCACTCGCCTTGGACTCATGAAGCCTGTTTGTGTGTGAAGCCGTACTCCCTGCATAGGTTTCCAGGCCGTGATGAAGGAATGCGTCGCCAGTGGATAAAAAACATCAACAGAAAGGACTTTAAAGTTAAGAAAGGGGGCCTTGCCCCCTCCTTTTGGATACTTATAGGCCTGCATAAAATGTGGTGGTGGTGGGTTTTTTTTTGTGGGGGGGAGGGAGGGGGGATTTATTTGATCATGCTTAGATGGAAATATCAGTCCCTCTCTCTCTCTCTCTCTCCTTCTCTATCTCACACTAGTCTCTCTCTCCCTCTCACTATCCCCTTCTCTGTATTACACTATCCCTCTCTCTCTCTCTCTCTCTCACACACTCTCTCGCTAGCCCACCCCCCTCTCTCTCTCTCTCACACCCCCCCCCTTTCTCACTATTCCCCTCTCACTATCCCCCTCCTCTCACACATACTCTCTCCCCCCCTCTCTCATCCTCTCTCTCTCTCTCTCACTCTATGTCTCGTTCACTCTCCCGCTACTCTAACACAATTTACTAGCAACAAGAAGTGAGCTCCCTGATGAAAACCAACAGCGATTCTTGGTCATCATCAACTCACTTTTACTGACAAAACTAAGGGGAAAAAGTAGCCAAAGTGCAAAAATTCATCATACCTTCATCGGTCAGATATGGCCATTGTCTTACATCGTCTACCCAGGTGTCCATGCTTTATTTTATTGATTTATGATGAAGTTAATGACACAATATCAGAGCTTATCTGTAATCTTTCACTGAATTTGTACACAGAGCCAATCGCGGTCAGCGCACTTGCCCACCGCAGCAATGGCGTCGCCGATAGAGGGCCAAATACATAAACCGGCCGTGAAATTGGTCTATAGCTTGCAATCATAGATAATGATGAAAAACAAAAATCTTTGAAATTAAAATTTGTATGTTTAATGATTCATACTATGTACTAGTGACTATTACTGAATGCTAATTTATTCAAAAGTAAAAATACATGTATCAAAATGATATTTCTAATTTTTCCTACACATATTATAAAATATAGGCCTAAACCCAACGTTCAGATTTATTGCATAATTACAGATGATCATTTTTTATTGAAGACTTGACATAAAAATCAGAACCCCAAGACAATCTACAAATTAAAGGATTCAGAGAGTGGTTCCAACTGGGGAAATTTCCATGATACATCGGTGACTAACTACAACGTAAAGCAGAATATAAAAGATGGATAAAAAAGACAATTAGACAGGGCAATTGGATAAATTTAAAAAAAAATACAAAACAGCAAAATAATTAAACATATAAACAATAATTCAACAAATAAATATCAAAATACATAAATAAAATAACAAATGAATAATGAAATGAGCTAAATATAAGCAACAAACCAGCTAAATCAGATCTACAGTATGTAGTATACAATTGATGAAGAATTATAGGGTCTACAGTACAAAACAGGACCCATTTATTAAAAAAAAAGATAATTGGGTTCATTTCACTAATGACCTCTTATTTTGAGAGAAGCAAAGCTGATTGTGTAAGCATGCAGATCAACCAGTCAGCATACAAATACAAAGTACTAATTGCACCATTCCAAGTACTCCCCGTACTGGTAAAAAAAAAAATTCACCACCATTATCATGGAAGTGGTACATGTACATTTACATACAGGGGTGTATGTAATTCATTCTTGTTTAAAACTGAATGATATGGCTATAAATCAATATGAATAAAATACATGAGGGTGCTGTTTTCTTTCTTGCACTGAGATGGGGGGGGGGTGGGAATGGCACAGTCGACAGATCTGCTTGATTATTTAAAAATATTCAGAATCAGAAAATCAGAATTTGGTTCTCTATATATTCTCTTTCAAATGGGGGTGACTGACAGTGATATTTTAATAAGTAAACAGTGTATTGAAAATAGAATAAAAAAGGGAGCGTTGGGAATAGCAAACATGTCAGAATCTCTCCATATACAGAGATGATGTCATTGGGAGTCAAAACATTACCCAAAGGCCATGAGAAAGGTTGAAAATAGACCCCAAAGGTCAATGTCATACATGTTGGCTTACTACACTGGTAGTCTTATCACCAGCAGGAATCTTGTTTCTGGTTCTCAAATCACATTGTTTATGTGGCTTTATAGAACACTTACATGTAGGCCTAAAACTACATGTACACCTGTACATAGAATTAAAAAAAAAATACATTTTTCATCAATAGTACTTTTTTGTGGTAACAATTTCGAGGTATAAGAAACTTGAAATGTACTTTTTGTCGTAACACACTTCAGAATTTATTCCAACAGTACCAAACAGAACAGATCCACTTCCGGCTCCAAACTCCAAGCAAGTGAAAATGCAAAATATTTCTCAATCTAATACAGAGTAAGGGCAAATCTTGGCTGTTATACTCATGACATAATCATAAGGTTGACACAGAAATCTTACTACCGGTACGGTTTAGGCTTTTTTTTATACCAAGGCAAAGGCGGACATATGACCTATTTTCCTGCCTTTGTCTCCATCATGTCAATGTGCTTACTCTTCATATCTTCTTTAAAACCCGAGTAAAATTGTATTGATAGAGAAAGAGGAAGCGAGCTTTCCCCCTGGAGGAGAAGGATGCAAGATGTGAATGCATGCGATTAACAATGGCACCGCTCTCCCAGCCTCTCATCGCCAGGCATATTTGATAGCAAGACACAGAAGAAGAAAAAAACAGATTTGGGGTCAGGAGAAAACGAGTACGCTTGTACCTGATTAAAAGGGAAGGAATGGAGATGAGAGTGTGTCCATGCAGGCTGGATGGCTAGCTAGCTAGCTAGCTAGCAAGCAGACAGGGTCGGTTGGTAGGATGAGATACTAAAATGAGGGAATTTAGATAGAAATACAGTAACCAACTCAAAGACAGGGAGGCGGAGATAGGAGGATGTAGGGCAGGGTCATCCGGAGGTGACTGAACAGAAAAGTGGTCAAAGGGAGATGGACACAGATAACAAGAATGATATTCATGTACAAGAAAGGAAATATGTGTGTTTGTTTTCAAGAGAAACTACACATTTGGTATATAACATGTACATGTAGCAGAGAAAGAAAGACAGAGGGAAGATGCCAAACACAATACATACTGTACGTTGCCACAGTGATACGAGAAATAAAAACAAAATATTTCCTTTCTTTGAATTGTGAAATATCTATTTTGACAGCATATGAAAATTAAATAAGGCATATGTATTTACAATATTGAATCCTCGTTAAAAAAGAAAATACAACAATAGAGTGGGGGACAAAAAAAGAAGATAAAAAACAAGGAATTTTAAGACAATATGGGTAGTATTATAATAGGTATTATAATTGCATGCATCATAAAATTTTTCCGTACATTAAAAAGAATCAACAAAATTTTTTTTCAAGAATAATATACCATGTACAAGTTTACAAGGACACGTCTTATACCCCTTTCATAAACCCAATTACTATGAATTAGGCGGCTAATAGCAGCATAATTTGGTCGTAAAATTGGAGGACAAGAGTTATCCGCACTACTCTGATGCTGCTATTATCCGCATTTAGCGGCATCAGGATAAGATTTTTGACTTTATGAACGTATTTCCAAATAATGCGGATAATTGCCATGGTGCGGTCACAAGGTCACCCTTTTCCAACACAACCGCATCGGAGGGGGCGTGTCCAGTTGTCATGGCGATTATCCGCCTTTTTCAGGACGGGTGCTCGTAAAAATAATGCGGCTTATTTTTGGAGTTTATGAACGCAATTTTTATTGAATTATCCGCATTACTCTTAGGCAGCTAATTGGAGGATAGGTTTATGAAAAGGGTACTAGATTTGCCATCCTAGAGAGAAAATAAGTGCTCTTTACAATTTACTGTATACAATTAAAGAATTACATGTACTGTAAAAGCTGTTATTTTCGCGTACAGAATTTTTCGCGAATCGCGGGAGTCCCGACATTTTCGCGGGTTGTTAAATTCGCGATCGGAAGATGTACGAAACATTTCCACAGCATTTCAAAGAAGCAAAACTAGTGCAATTCATGTGCAAATCTACACTCCTCAAAATTACCATGCTGATACGTCTTTTGTACATAAATATGTCCCTGTAAAAACAGTTACAAATTGTGGAAAAAGGTGGCTTAAATTTCACTTTTTAACCTTTAGATCTAAAAATTCATCATGCCACAGGATCTATAGGGTTAAGCAATCTTTGGAATTAGTGTTTTGTTCGATTCATTTTTCAAAAAGTTGGTAAAAAGTGCAAAATTGTGGAATTTAGTGAACAGAATGTTCACCTCCAAAATTCTGGTCATGTGACTTATGAATATTAATGAGTATGCAAATAGCTACCAATACGTGTGTATAGAGTCAATCAGATGACAATAAAATCAAATTGTTTCATGGAAAATACATTTTAATATTACACTGAGTGTATAAATATTGATAAAATAATGTTAGAAAATAGTTTAGGCCCTGATTTTGTTTGAGAAATTAAAAAAAGTGAAATTCTAGCTAACTTTTTGAATCACTAACTATACTTTCTAAGCCTTATTTTTGTACATATAGAGGTGCATATCTCCATTTTCTCATTATGCAGGATGTTTTCAATAGCAAAACTTAGCTGTTGGGGGTATTGGCACTGACTAAGAAATGTGTCAATATTTTCGCGTGTTGTTAAATTCGCGGCTGATTCGCGAAAATAAACCCCCCACGAAAATTACAGCTTATACAGTATACAGTTTTAGTGTATGAATGTACCCAAGTACATGGACTGGGTACCATAGTTTGGATGATACACGATAGCATTTTCAAAATGCATCTGGAAAATCAGAGGGTTCATTTTATATACAAGTAGGGTCTACATAAAGCACATTCTACGATGAGACAGAGTCAGCTAAAGTTGCTCCTGAAGGCCATGCAAAACATGTGAGCATTATTTACACAATCCACCTGACTTTGTACGCGAATGCTGCTGAGCTTTGTCGCACGTAGACCCTGTACTTGCCATTCAATGGTCACTAATAGGGTAACAATGTTCAACAGCCAATTAAAATCAAGGATTTCACTGGCATCATGAAGCTCCTTGATATGATATTGATAATAGAAACTTTTATGCAAAAGGACCCTTGTCTAGGAGATAACGTAATACAGGCAGAGATTGTTGTGTAGCATGCAGACACAAACTCTGACCGGCACTTTTTAATCTACAAGCGAGTCTTGAAAAAATCCTAGCACAAGTTACAAATTTTGTGAAGATGTACACAGCAAACATTTTATACCTCAGCCCCCAGTAGGCTTAAAATTCAGACCACATTTAAAAGTTGGTTTCAAGAGACTGAAGGCCTACATGTATGCTTACTAAAGATACTAGACATTGAAATTAACATGCACATGTTTAAAAATTTACGAACTGCCAAACCTTACTTAGACCCTGTTCACATGATGAAGTCAAGAAGAATAAGATGACAAGCCCCACTTTCAGACATGACCACCATTAACAATTGACAGGGCTATCAATTACCAGTAGTGCTAAACTGCACATCTGAATGCTCTTAACATATTTTTACATGTAGGCATATGCCATAAAAAGGCATTCAAGACAAAAAAAATTAAAAATAACATAACAGTAGTTAAAGGGGAAGTTCACCCTGAAGAAAACTTTGTTGTAAAAAAGGCAGAAAAAATAGTAAAAAATATTGGTGAAGGTTTAAGGAAAATCAGTTAAAAAGTAAGAAAGTTATTAGAATTCAAAGTTTTCGATTTGTGACGTCATAAACGAGCAGCTGCCCCATGTGTTATGTACAGTCCGACCTCTCTTATCCGGACACGTTGGGACCAGCACCAATCCGGATAAGGGATTTATCCGGATCTGGGAGACCCAATATTAAATACACGCAGCTGCGCTGCCGGCTGCCTCCCAGGCCACCGGCGGTAGCTACACTGCACTATTGTAGTGGGCGTACGGTAAAGACAATATTCACTGCAGAGTCAGTGCAAATTATAGGCAACTGTGTTTTTTATTGAAATGAAATCGATCGATGGCCAAAACTCTTGGATAATTTACCTGCTAAAATGACTGAGGTATACATCGAGAATACTTCGAAAGAAAGTGAATGACTCGATGAAACCAAGTTTTAAAATTAGATCATCGCGGCGGGTATCGCAGCTTCGCAATGTCAGCCATTGTTCCACTGACTGTAGGCTCAAACATGATAGATGGCGCTGTCCGTATTGAGGCCTAAAGTTAGCTAGCAAGACTTTCCGGCGAAGCAAAAAGAGAAACGTGATGAAATGTTTGCGCTGCACCCTGATTTACTGGAAATTATCATTCCTAAAGTTCTTTTGGTGATTTGGGTGAGATATTTTCATGAAAAATATGTTTGGTGTAGTTTGACTATGTTTGGAAATATATGTAATCAGAGTGGGTTTATGTATAGGATTGAGTTTAGATTGAAATCTCATTTCCTCACGTACCTGTACTAGATTAAAAAAAAAAAATCTCGGCAAGTGTGCGTCCGGATAATAGAGAGATCCGGATAAGGGGAGGCCGGATAAGAGAGGTCGGACTGTAATATAAAATGCCTATGAATTTCAAATTTTGTATGGTTCCTGATGACTTAATTTTGTTTTCTATTCATGATCGAGTGTGAAATGATTTGTCTATTGATATATGTACAGTGAAAACCATTTTCAATTTTCTGAGAAAATGACATTTCTTTGATTTTTTAGCATTCGCTATGTATGAATGCTGCTCGCATATGACGTCACAAATCAAATAATTGAAATTCTAATAACTTTTTAATTATTTGGTGAATTTTTCTCAAACCTTCGGCAATATTTTATATTATTTTTTCTGCTATTTTTACAATAAACTTTTTGTCAGGGTGAACTTCCCCTTTAATATTATCAAAATGATCTTACCTGGACAGCTTCTTCCGACTTCTCACTGCTCCCCTTGTTGATGACCCTATTCATCATACCCGTTACATCTTCTTCAACCTGGGTGCTGGCGTCCTGCGTCCGTGAACCAAGGTCATGAGTCACCTCCTGCATCCTAAGAGCCGCCTCTGCCAGAGAGGTGTCATGGAAGAGGGCAGCAAATGTCTCGGCCAGGTGCCCGCTGGCCTGACACATGGAGTTCATCGCAGTTATACATTGTTTGCTGTAGGTCTGCAAGTCTTCAAGATTGGCCGCAAAGGTGTTGGGAAGGCTTCTGTGGAACTGTGAGCGGCTCTTGCTCCGGTCCCCCGAAGACATAGTCACTGTGCTTTGATCCAAGGGCGGAGACAAAGTAAATGCTCGGACAAATCACCAAGTTGTAACTTCCTTGGAAAATGTTTTCCTTACAACTTGGATATGATCTGATTTGGCACACCTCCACCACCAAGTCCTCGACTTCTAATACATGTATCTCTTTGCTGCATGATACATATTTGACAGTCGCAAACTCAAGCTCTCAGTTTTTTTCAAGATTGAGGTGGGCTGTCACTCTGCTGTAGATGAATAGAAAGCCACGGTATACATCCTGACCCGACTTCAATTCACTCCTTCATGAAAACTGCACACATTCAGAGCGGTCTTTGCCATTCACTGTCACTCACAAAGGCAAAGGCTATTTTAATACAGTGATAGAAGTACATAAAGGATTTTTTTTTTTAAACCTCCGTTTTTGCTTCGCATTTCCTCTCCTTCTCATTAAATCAAAGATATATTGGATAAAAAACCAGACTCAACGTCTGATAGGGTATAAGAAGTACAATATCAAACCGTTACATTCTCCCTTGATCGGAAGTCTTTCAAATCAAGCAGCAATCTATGATGCTGAGATGCATGGTATATACTACTTGCAGTCGTTGAAGAAGATAATGATTACAGTCTGCAATCAACTTCTCTTGAAGCATTCCTCTTGAAGTATCAGAAATCTAAGCTCTTCTCACGGCCGATACTAGGTGGTTTTCAGAGATGCGCCAATGCTGATCTGTGGTAAAAAAAAAAAGGTAAAGGGAAAAATGCAATTCAAATGCAAACGTGGGGGTGTGAATTACACATGGGGGAAAAACCCCAACTTAGATGGTAATACTCAAAATCCAGAAGGACAACCCTTAAAGGTACTGCCCACTTCTGATGATTTTCAAAGTAAACGTTAAATCACATTTAATATTTAAATTGTTAATAAAATCACATTTAAATCACTATGATTTTTTGCAAAAGATCATTCATTTAAATCAGTTCATTAGGAACGTTATAATTTTTGTATTTCAATGTACTTCAATGGACCCACAAAAAATCTTCAGAAATGTAGTGTGTATCGCATAAGTCTGTGAAATCTAATTTAAAATAACAAGTTTTTGGACAAGAATCATTCTTATAGAGACTCGGCAATACAAATTATTTCATCAAACACAATAGACAGAAATCAATATCAATATAACTTTTAAGAAGCACTTGCCCAGTCGGGCAAGTAAATTTTCAAATAGTTGAAATATACTTGCCCAAAAATCTATTTCACTTGCCCCAAAAATCCTTGAAATTTTTTGTCACCTCTTCAAAAGAAAGTTTCACGTTTTTTTTTATTAACCATTGACCTTTTCTCTCTTTTGACATGAAGTGATCTACCTTGTTATTGCATTGCTTTTCCAAAGTGATTTTATCTTGCCTGCCATGACCAAAATTAGGGTCAACATGATATCATATCGACCCTAATTTTGGTCATTCTACTGTGAGAATTTCGCTTGCCAAATTCAGGCAAGTAGTTTTGGTCTTACTTCAAAACACTTGCCCGACTCTAACTTTTACTTGCCCTGGGCAATCGGGCAAGTGCTTACAAGTATGTAGCACCCTACATTACATTCTATAAATGTAGTATTTATTATTATCTAATGTCTATGAAATTGTTATTTACATCTATTCAAAATGAAGTAAATGGAATAAATTTCTTTGTATTGCATTGCAATTTGCTAAACATTTATAGACTGCTGCACCAAAAGACTTTTGCATAGCAAATTTTTGCAAAAAACTGTGCAGAACATTTGAGATCTTTTCTCTTCTGACAAAAAAATGCAGAATGAATTTGGTAAGCAAAATAATTTCCTGTAATACAATTTTTGTAGTTTCCATTTTTTCTGATATCATTCATCAAATGTTCTTATAAACATTTCGTTGTTTTATGCTGAGAAAATGAATAAATTGAACTGAACTGAAGTGAACAGGGGCCCTTTTTAATAAAGAGTTACAACTCTTGTAACTTTGTCATTATGGCATCCACAATGGCAACCTTGATTTTGATTGGCTGCTGAGCCCCGTTACCATAGTAGTTGACTTAATGGCAGTTACAACAGTTGTAATGAAGCGGGCCCCTGATTTATATTTTAATTTGGGAAGATTTTATGACAGTAAGGTTTAGGGATGATATTTGGAGTAAAAGTAATGATTGCCTGCTGTTATTTAGGACTAGGGTTAAATAACTGTCAACTTTATTATTTTTTTGTCATGAAATTTTTTGACATATTAAAAAAAACAAGTGGAGGACCTCTGGTAGTTTTTCCTGCAATATCACAGCAATGCTGACTTTCAAAACTACTGTAAAATAATTATTCACAAAAACACCATTCATATAATGATATAATAGTACGTTAATTGATCATAAATGACATTTGACCTTGACCATGTGACCCAAGACTTGTCAGTGATACTTGATTACCCCTACATCCACATTTCATACTCTATAATATATCCATAAACTTTCAAAGTGATGGCAATTCAACAATTACCCCTAACATAGCCATAGTTAATTGACCTTAAATGACCTCAGACATTGGTCATGTGACCTGACACTTATGCCAAAATGATCAGTCATGCTTGATTAAGTTTCATTAAATAGGTCCTTATACTTTCAACATTATAATGACATTAAAAACCCTGAAGCTAAAAATTTCTTTATTTCATCAGATTGTAGTAAGACAAGATGGAAGTCTAACCACCATGGCATGCATTTCCCATGGCAAAGCTGTGCCGGTCAATTCTCTCAATTTCCGAACTTATCTACAAATATGCACATCAAGAAATTGCCCGTTTACAAGCAGATGGTTAGTAACATTTGATACAAATGAGTTTTATATAGCATTTCACCCTTAATCTAGTAAAGACATCTAACCTACATGTACATGTATCAAGTCTTGACCAGGCAAAAAAATATATACTAGAGATGCTTGGAGGGTCGCGCGGCCGAGCACATGTATTCCCCAAACCCACCACATCATCCATCATTGCGATACATGTATAGAGCTCACACAGAAATTTGACAAATAAATACAATTATAATGGCAACAATGACCCTGCCCACATTTTGTTTGTGGGTACCAAATTTGATGACAATAATATGACGCAGCAGCGTGACTCTGCAGAACCTAAAGTATTGTCCAGTAGCACCTGTTGGAGAATACAGAGTAATCTGGATATATTTTGTAAACCTAACCCTAAGACCCCCCCCCCCCCACCAAAATCGATAGGCATCTTCGCTTTACCTTCTAATATTGCTTCTGTGTGCACGCCAACTGCAAACTTTCTATATGGGAACAGCATGGTATTACGATAAATGTACCTTGGAATGAAGTCAGCATGATACATTGGATTGTCATACATGTAGTTATTGGTAACACTCACTTGGATTGTTACCATGGCAATAAACCCCCCCCCCCCCACCAAAAATGGGCATCTTCGTTTTACCTTCTAATTTTGCTTCTGAGTGCAAACTGTTATGACAAAATGGAAAAAAGCAGAAGTTACATGTTTTATCAAATTTTCCACAAAAATATGGTTACCAAGGCAACCATGTCTCCACCCACTTCAAAATCATTTGGCAGCTTTGCTTTAACATAAGGGACCTTCGTGACGAATTTGAAGATGATCAGAGAAGAAAGGCAGCTGGTAGAGCGCTCACAAGCACATCTCTATTCCCACAAAAACTCTTGTTACCATGGCAATGATGTCTCCTTTCACACCAAAATCAATAGGCGGCTTTGCTTTACCATACTGTAAACACTGTTATTTTCGCAGGATTAATTTTTCGCGCTTGGCGGCTTAAAAAAATATTCACGTGTTCTTGAATTCTCGATGCACACTCCAAAATCACAAGTCACTTCCTTCTTTCCCATAGATCTGTGAATGGTTTTAATTAACATTTCAGGAATGAAATTGTATTTTCTGATCATAATTCTAGCTGTAAGGTAGCGTAATTCAGCATTGTTTTTATCCAATCATGAGCTTTTGTGACATTTAGCACAACTTTTTTTTGAAAGGCAGACATCAAGGAAGGCAAAATGGAGGCGCTGCTGGCTGGCATTGACGGCCTAGCACCGGGTAAGGACCGGGAGATTACGGCTATTCAAAGTGCACGGGATCAATCAACAAACCTGGGCAATCGACAATACGTCTTCTTAAAAACTAAACAGATCCTAACACTCAGCAATCAATATTTCAAGCAAAATCATAATCTAAAATTAGATACTGATCTGCGACTGTAAAAAAAATGATCGCATTGTAACAAATTCTTGCGATGCATATGATTTTGGGAGATCAAGCTTGCTTGCTTAAATGTCACCCTCTGTTGGACAAATTATGCAGTCTCTTTGCCAAAACGATACCCGCAATTGAACCATCGTTCAAAACTCGCATTGAAATATATGCTCACAAATGCTTGTTTTTAAAATTTCCACACCGCAAATTACTTTTACAGTAATGGACCTTCATGCCACATTTGAAGATGATCAGAGAAGAAATGCAGCTGGTAGAGCGCTCACAATGACATCTCTACTATTCCACAAAAACTCTCGTTACCATGGCAACAATGTCTCTAACCACACCAAAATCAATAGGCAGTTAGGCTTTAACATAATGGACCTTCCTGCCACATTTGAAAATGATCAGAGAAGAAATGCAGCTGGTAGAGTGCTAACAATGACATATCTGCTATCCCATATACTACATTATACTTGCTAGAACTCATACACCTGGCTGAACTGCATCAGTGCGCCTTGCATTGCCCGCGCAAACGCGTATTGGAGAATGTCAATACACAACGGGGCTACTGCCAGGTAGGAAACGATCGTGCCTTCGCAAACATGTGCGATAAGCATTAAAAAACAACAATTAAACTAGTCATTTTTCTTCATAATTTGAGTAGCGGTTGATCTTACTAACGATTTTTCATGGAGTGCCCGTAATCACTATTTTTACGGAAATTTTACCTTTTTAATAATATTGGAAGAAGTTGACCAAAAAGTATACAATATGTCAGCTCAGTGTTCGCGAGGGCATCTCGTGATTACTGATAATTTTCGTTTCACAAGGGAAAAAGATGACACCAACATGACAATTTTTTCATGCCAGAACTCGAACACCCAGATTTTATGCATTTCAACACGTAAATGTTGTTGTTGTTTTAGTTTATACGGCGCGTGTCATTCAGTAGTGAATATTTGCACCTATTACCAATTAATTATTGGTAGACTAGTCTTTATCAAGCAATAATTATGATCTGTTTTCTTTTGATATCAATTTGTTTTTCTTTTATTTTTAGACCAATTGTTTTTTCTTAATTTGCCCATTATAAAATATTTATTTACTCAATTTTTAGGGGGGTGGCAAATACTAAAGACTGGATAGACGGGTCATGGCCTTAGGTTTTTGTTTTTCAATTAAAACACATGCTTTGAGGCATCGGCGGAAATCCCAGGAGGACGAGTCCCTTTACTAATAATAGTAGGGCATTTTGAGTGAAACCCTTTCTTTTTCTTGTCAAATTTTTTTTTGTTAAAATGACCTTACATTTTGGGTGATAACCATTTTTGGGGTGTTGTTAATTTTGGGGGGTTAAAAAGACCTTACATTTTGGGTGATTACCCTTTTTTCTCTCTTTTTGTTGCTGCTTGTCAAGGTTTCCAGCATTTGGGAGGGAATTTCGAATTGATCTAAATTTGTGCCATTTGATGACCTCCATGCTCCCCAGTGCTGACTGACGTTGCAGCAACAGCTAGCCGTGCTTTTATCCGATTCAATTCTCCTATGAATGCAATCAGAATGTTTTGAATGTTGTTGAAATGTCGACAGAATATTTGGAATGCAGTCAGAGTGTTGTTGAACTGCACTTTGAATGCCGTTAGATATTTTTCCAATTCAAATGCACCTAGAAAGTTTTGAGCATGAGAAAAACATTTGGGCCGGACACAAGAATGGACCCGAATATTTGGAATGCACTCAGAATGCAGTTAGAATTTTTAGAATGCACTTTGAATATCCAGAAATGTGCCAAGAATTTTCATTCCGATGGCATTCCGGCTCACTCTGCCTCTAGTGTGACTAGGGTATAAACGAAATTCTGACACTTGATCATAAAGGAAAGGTGAAAAATGAGTATTTCCATTGGATTAGCCATTATCAATACTACAAAAATCCACTGGTTTACAAAAATATGGTACATTTATTTTATTCTCTTTAATTTGATACCAAAATCATTAAATTTGAATAACAGGATCATATGTCAGAAATGCCTGGCTTGAACTATGATTATCCCCTCAAAACCATGACGGTTTTTGGCTGTGTGAATGCGGTGAAAAGGGCAAAAAATTTTGCTGTGTGTCCAGTCACCCTACAATTAATACCTACATGAAAATAGATAAAGAGATGAATTAAGTCAATTAACAAATTACCAACGGACTACTCATTCAATTATCATAATCATCAACAGGCAAATTGTATTGACTGTGCCATCTGGTATTTGAATTCTGGCATACAGTTTCTGTACGAATTCTAGCAGGCTTGACGCCTTCGGTAATCGTCGCACTAGGCCTACTCGAAAATTTCCCCAGAAAATCCAAATCGAACAGCACCTACGGAAAGCTTAGAATTTCCGCTACATCGCAAGCCCCAACAATGTAAGCCAGAAACACCATAAATATATTTTATGCGACCTTTACTGAAAAAGAGTACCGTACGAATTCTAGCGGGTACCAGTATGGCAGTGAGTCCAAACTTCGCGCGTGTCCATACTTCGCGGACAGTTCTCAAAAACTATCCATATAATCTTGGTAAGTGCTTGATTTCTGTTTTAACTATTTATTCAGAGAATTATTTTGACCATACTTCATGCTTGTCAGGTGAGTGTGCCAAATTGCACATACGATCCTGTTTTTCGCGGTACACGTACATGAATGGGACGCAATCCCTGGTTCCATGAATAGTAAACACATGATAGTGAATGAATGACTTTTTACTCTCTAGGTAGGACTAGAGTCTAGGGCCAAATCGTGGTTTTGGGAACCACTCGTAGATTTGCGTATGCGCACTTGTGTACAAAGTGAATGGAGGTGGAAATAGGGAACCGTGCGTGTGACTGAATAAAGCGCTGCTGTATGAAGGGAGCGGTGGTTCCCCATATCACGATAATGCCGACTCTAGACTAGGTCTAGGAGCCTCCTGGCTAGGTACACGTATGATGGGGTGTCCAAACTTCGCGCACTTTTCCAAAATATTCATCAGGCTTAATTTTGTCCACAAATTATTCATAATTTATACAAAACCAATTCAAGAAATAGTAACCACATTGACGGCAAGATCGTAAACTATAAAATCATGGACGAAAATGTAAAGTAGGTCACTGGGTTTCGCCGGTATCGCGATCTCAAAATTCTATTCCGATCGGCGAATGCGGGCTGTGCTGGAAAACCGTTCAGAAAAAGTGTGACCTAACTTCGCGCACCAAAGCTTTTGTGGAGATTTAAACAAAGACTCAAGCTCAAAAAGTGAAATATTTATATAAGATTGATGGCAAAATGCTATGGAATCGGTTAGTACCACATTTAACTCACATTTTTATGATTTCTGCTTGTAAAATGGTGATATCGTGATGCTTGTTGCTTTCTTCAAAGGCAGTGTATATAGCCACACGCGTGTGTCTTTACCATCCAGCCACACGCGTGTGGTTATATCCAGAACACCTATCTGTGGATACCGCCACACGCCGCCAGTAATAACAGTAAAACACGTACCGCGGTATGTAGGTCTGACCGTCTATATCACGATCAAAATAACCTAATTTCTTCATTAAATTCTTACATTCTAAACCCCTTTGATTTCTTTAAATCGTTTCAATTTCATTCTCACCGTCTTCTTTCCTTGCTTTTCTTGTCTTGTTACAAAAGGCCGCCTGTTAAATAGCAAATTTCCACACTTTTTCTACTTGTGTCGATTCTCTACTGAATCTAGGCTATGTGCGTGTACGTACGAAACCCAAACTGTGTATGTCTACTATACTGCGCTGCGCTAACGCTGTATGGGACGTCTGCCACCGCGAAGGAAGCCAGAATCGACACAAGTAGAAAAAGAGAATTTGCTGTTAAACAGACGACCGTTTGTAACAAGACAAGAAAAGCAAGGAGAGAAGACGGTGAGAATGAAATTGAAACGATCTAAGGATATCAAACTCAAAGGGGTTTAGAATGTAAGAATTTAATGAAGAAATGAGGTTATTTTGATCGTGATATAGACGTTCAGACATACGTGTTTTACTGTTATTACTGGCGGCGTGTGGCAGTATCCACAGATAATGTGTTCTGGATATAACCACACGCGTGTGGCTGGATGGTAAAGACACACGCGTGTGGCTGTATACACTGCCTTCTTCAAAACGGGCGCTAACGGTGACAAATTTGCCGATCTTTTGCCAATATTTTCATGAATACTGGACTAATCCTAAAGAAACTTTCAGCGAAGGGTAATTTTAGGTCGCTTTTCACATTGATGATGTCAGATTTTAAGGATATTGGCTAGTTTTGGAGATAATGACCGTCCGCGAAGTTTGGACACGCGCGAAGTTTGGACTCACTGCCATACAGCCGGCTGGGGTGTGGGGGAAAAAAGACGCCCACGTCCACCGGCCACAACTCAGTCAGATTCACACAATCACAGACATGATGACCCGCTCGAGACACGACATCGCATTGGCATGAATAATTTTATAACAGCCTAATTGATCAAAAGCTTATTATTCAATAACAGGAGGAAAATATGATCCACTATTTACCTTTAAGACACGGACTTTTCTCAGAAACCAGCTGAGAAAGACGGCATTTTTCAGTTCGACTCGGGCTCTCGTGACTTTCAGAGAATATATTTTCCAAGCAGCACTTGATCAAATTACACAGTTGTCTTTTTTAGTCCACAAGATGGCGCTAATGCAAAACCTTCGAAGACTACATAAGAAAATTTGATACAATTTATTTTCATGTGTTTTTTTTCATGTAAAATATGATCATTTGATTTACTTCTCTTTTCAAAAATATTCAAAAGAAATTTAAGACAAGATGTAGGGCCTATTTTACGAAATATAATATTTAATAGTACCAGTAGGCCTATTGAAGATCTGAATCAGTGGCATACAGATGGGTTAGTTTCGCCCCCCCCCAAAAAAAAAAAATCAATTTCGACCAGGGGGGGGGAAAGAGAATAAGGAAAGAGAGAAAGAAAAGAGAGAAGAGTGAATCATGACAGTATATATTTTGAATATGATATCAAAATCTATCACAAAATTTGATTTTGTAATAAAAAAATGTTGAAATTTTTGGTCGCTCGCTTACAATTTTTTTTTTTTAAATCTGCCCTCCTAAATTTTTGGCTCATTACACCACTGATCTCAATTTAAAAAAAAAAGAAATTGAAAGAAAGAAAAAGAAGAAGAAAGAGAGGAGGAAGAAGGGTGAATGAAACAAGGAATGGGAATGATTGAAAAATAGAAAAATCTCAAAAGGATAGCATTGGGGAATGTTCTGTTTTCAAGTCAATATGCACAAATTACTCTATACTCGTGATGCGAGTTTTCAGTTTTGTTTTAGCGAGATACGATAAGTATATGATTACAACACAGTGCTAATTCAATTTCAATTCAAGTTCAGGTTTGTTGCAAAAAACATGATTGGCAGTTACAGACCTTTAATTGTATATGTTTACACAATGCCAATATATAAAAAAAAATAATCAAAATTATTAAGATTAACAACATATGTGCAGTTAAAAATGGAGTTAAAATGGATTTAAAAAAATAAATAACACAATATTGCACATTCAATATATACACAAATTACAAACTTATTTACCGTGATACTTATTTAATAATCTTGTCAGACTTGGAAGAGCACTGTTCTGAAATCTTTTTGTTTTTCATGGAATCTCCATAAATTTATGTCGTAAATTGGTGGCGTTTTCAGTGGAGGTAACCAGTTTCTGTACATTAATTTCTAATTTTAAAGCGAAACCCAGTTTTACTCTTCCACTTTCAAGTGACGTCAAATTTAAGGTATTTAGAGCCATGTCATATGATACATACATGCAGGTTCCCAATATTATCTTGCATGCTCTTTTCTGGACAGTTTCAATAACTTTTATCTGTTTCAAAGTAAGAGAATAGAAGCCGCGAAAAGAGGTACACAATACTCTAGGACTTCATGGTCTTACATACCCTATATACTGTTATCACATTCTGGTATTGTAAGCTTTCAATCTTCTGAGCATGTATAACTTTTTATTGCTCTTTTTCATCATTTCGGTTACATGAGCATTTCACTTTAAATCATTCAGAGGTAAAATAAAAAAAAATCGCTCTTCTCGCTCGCACTACCAGGGCCCTGGTAATGATTTTTTTTTCACTGCATGGGGGTGTTCATGTAAATTTGACAAGCAAAAAATAAATAAATAAATAATATTTGAAAAATGTTTCACTACAAAATGTAGGTAACTTTCGTTACATTTCTCTATTTAAACACCAAACAACCAGAATTCCAGTGGGTGCTGCCTATAATGTGGAGAATAATACACGCCCCCCCAAGCACCCCCCCCCCCCATTGGCGGCGGAAGCCAAAAATTTTAGGGGGGGACCACCACAATTTTTGGACAAGCAAAAAAAAATTGAGGGGGGACACAGGCAAAAAAATTGACAAGCAAAAAAAAAAAAAAAAAGGTCTTCAGCTACAAATTTAGGGGGGATCGTCCCCCAACTCAAATTTAGGGGGGACACGTCCCCCCGCTTCTTATGCCCCCCTCTTCCCAGTACATGCTACTTGATTAGTGAAATACGTATCCTTTTCAGGAATTTAAATAGTCATTGAAATGTCCACTTTTCAGGTCATATATAATAGCTCGAGCTTTTGCATTCGGAGATGTTGTGGCTTAGTGGATTGTGTTTGGACTTTGAACCACAAGGTCCAGGGTTCAAATCCCACCGCAGCACTAGAGTCATTTGGCAAAGCGTTTATCTATATACACTCTATAAAAAAATCAGTCAAAAATGACTAGTAAATAGGGTCAGCTGGGTGCAACTGTTATTCTAGTGATATTTGATTATTTTCTAGTCATATTTTACTAGAACAGAGTTATTTCTGACTAGAATATAATTATGTCAGAAATGTGATTAGTGATTGCCATA
Organism: Lytechinus variegatus; assembly: GCF_018143015.1. Classification (NCBI taxonomy): domain Eukaryota; kingdom Metazoa; phylum Echinodermata; class Echinoidea; order Temnopleuroida; family Toxopneustidae; genus Lytechinus; species Lytechinus variegatus. Next base: position 22,794,744 of record NC_054741.1, on the reverse strand, counting down.
TCAGTTGCTCCCAGCTGACTACTGGTCTAGTCAATTTGACTGATCTGTTTTAAGAGTGTACATTTGCCACCCTCTACCCAGGTGCAGTAAATGGGTACCTGGTAGGAACGAATTCTTTGAATGCTCGATGTGCCCGCCGTGCTAAAGCAGTAAAGCCGGGGTAATAGTGTGCAGTGCTTAGAAACATTTGTATTGAGCGCTATATAAATGTTGCATATTATTATTATTACCGGTATTATTATTCATTGTTTAGTGAGGTACTCTTGTCAATGATTACATTAGAATGTCTCGATCCTCTTCACAAATTTCCTCTATGTTAAACGGTGCATAAAACAGTTCATTGCAGGGAGAAGGAAAAAATTTATGGAAAAAAGGCCTATTTAGTAGGCTACTGGTCATAAAATAGATCAGTGGCTAACAACACTATTTTTTTTCACTTACATTTTTGGCCTATCGAAATTAAGTAGACCTACACTGGACAAAGCGGAACTTTGACTTTTTTTTCTGTTATTCCTGTGCAATGTGAATCTGGGATTGGAAGGGGGTGTATATGGGGCATGTATTATTCAACGTTAATTTCTTCTAATTCCCCCGATCTGTCAACAAAGAAAGATCAAGATACTATTAAAGGCCTAAAGATCTAGGCCTTTTTAAGCCTCATTTTTGGGCCGATCACCACCTAGTGTGCAGGCACAGACCCTGATTGAAATTTTGATCAGCAAGTGCATGTGCATGTCTCCACGCAAAGACAAGCACATACAAAACTTGCTGTTTGAGCGAGAAGGCCTTCAGTACACAAGGGATGAGTAGGCTGCACATTCAGACCATTAACTCGAGTGAAGGGTTTGCACAGCACCACCCTGGTGATCCTGACGTTCTACCAGCAGCGGCGTAATAACTAGGGGTCGGTGGCCAGGGGGGCAAGAGCAAAACAATTCCCGGTCATATCATGGTATGAACAGGCGTAATGGTGTAACAGGGCGACAAATTTGAAAGGGCCAGATATTGCGTATCAGGCAGAATTTCTTTTAAAAAAGTTGCGAGCGAGGGAAGTGAGCGAGCAAAAATTTATCTCTTTCCGTTCCTTTTTTGTGGTATGTACGCCACTGTGAACAGGATTCTTTGCGGCAGTATATGTAGGTGAAGAGTAAAAAAAAAGAGGGGGACATGTGCTAAAGAGCTGTTTAATATAAGACGCGAGCGAGAAGAAAACGCCTTTTCATGAGAATCTAACTTTGAGATATTTTTTTACATTATATTCAGTAAATAAAATCATATCCTACACTTTTCCTTTGTTCTTCTTTTTCTCCTTTTTTTGTTCTTGGTTGCAGAACTTTTTTGGACCTTGGCCTAACCATTCCATAATATATAGGGCAATGCTATGCGTTTGGGGTCCGGGGCAGAGCCCCCGGAACTTCTTGATATCAAAGCCATTTAAACCTCGCAGATTGCCGCTATTTTTAACAAATCGTGGGTGTAATACAAACTCATAAGAGGTGCTTTATTTGTTCACATGATATTTACAATCGTTTTTACAAAGGTCGCATACACAAATATACATAGATAAAATAAGGAAAAGGAACTAAAGAATTGAAAGAAACCGTTTGAGACTTGATTTAAATCAAGTCTCTTCTGATTACATTTTCGTATCAAATAATTTCGAATTTCTGCCTTTAGATCTTTAATAAGATAAAAGGCATGAGTCTTATGTTTGTCGTTTTCAAAACATTTTCTAATATAATTTCTATAAATTACAAATTGTGAAAAATTTATAATAAGGTTAACCAAATTCATTTCTGTTTTTTCTATTTCATGACCTATTACAATATTTTTTTCGTTCAAAACAATCTTAACATCGAACAAAGCATTTAATAATTTCTAAACAATTTTCCAAAAACTGTTACCACTTGACAAGTAAAAAGAAGATGAATACTGTTTTCTGGAACTTTACAAATATTACATAAAATATCATTCTCAATTTTCCATTTGCAAAGGTTGTCTTTACTTGGTAGTATTCTATGAATTAATTTAAAATTAAACTGTTTAATCCTGTTGTCGTTTATAAAATCAAGTTTAAACTCTAATAATCGTTTCCAATTGAATTCAAGAGGCAAGCTAAAGAAATCGTTCCAAAAATGAATACAAGGGAGGTCCCTTTTCTCCTTTTCGATCATTAAATGATAAAAATGTCTGGCTTTCATGCCATTGATTTCTATACAGTCACCTGTTGATATTTCAATAGTGCTGGATTTCGATGACATGCTATTTACATTTCGTGCACTATTACGTAATTTGTCAAGCCAGAACTTCGGGAACGCATTTTTTATTTTCAACAATTCAAAGGTAGAAAGTAATTCTCTTTCTTTAAAAACAGTGCATATTGAATCAATCTTCTTCCAATCACCACCTGTTAGGATTTGATTAACTTTTAAAATATTGTTTTTTATCCAGTTAGGAAAATATAATACATCTTTTTTATACTTTATGTTACTATTGTACCAAATAATTTCGTTTTCAATATTCGTTACTTTAAACATATCAATATACTTTAAATCAGCCCATGAACAGAACATGTCAACATAAAATATGGGCAAATGCTTTTTCATACAAATACGATATATATCATTCTTTTTGCAATTAAAAGTCATTCAAAGAGGGAAATCCCCGCCAATTTTCTGGGTCCAATATGCAGGGTTTTCCAAGCACTGTCTTCTCCTGTCAAATATTATTTTATTGATTCATGCACACAGACGTAGTGATCGATAATAATACAGAATATAGCTTTTACACAACACATTTACTCAACCCAGTTGCATAATGGACCAAATATTTTGAAGGGGCTCAACATAGCAAAATGTGGGAAAATTTGTAAAAAGTCGCCAGCGAGCAAAGCGAGCTGGAAAAAATTGAAATAAAATTGTAATTATATGTGATAGATTTGTCCATTATATTCAGCAAATAACACATTTCATTATTTCCATTCATTTCATTATAAGATGTCTCTTATAATTTCTTTTATTTCCTCTGCATGGTTGTGGAACCAAAACTACTCCCCCACCTATATTCCCCGCCTGTATAGCTACAAATGAGGGGGGCGTTATATAGAGCCATTTGAAGGTTAAAGAGAGCCCCTCATACTGCATGAATAGGGTCTAGGGCAAAGCCCCGGTAGCTTAATTATTTGCATAAAATTTAGCAAGCTTAATTATAGCACAATGTTGTATGCAGTCCATTTTTCTTCCCGCTCTTTATTTTGAATCCTCGGCAGCCCGGTCGTGTTATTAAGATTTTTTTCTTGTCGCTTTTCTTCGTTTTCTAATTTGCTTTTTACTAATTCCATTCTACCTAATTCATTTCCCACTATTGTTTGCCATTTTGTCATCTTTTAATTCATTTCCCATCACGCTATTGCATTACATAGGCCTACTTTTCGGAATGATTTGTTCTTTCTCAAATGTTCTTCTTCCGTTCCTTTTCCATTAAATTTTTTTTTCTTCGTTTTCTTTTTACTTTTCCCCTTTCCCTTTGCTTTTCTGCCTTTCCCTGTTCTTCCCTGGCTATCCCTTTCTTTCTCCCTCCCTTTTCTCTTTTTCCCGTTTTTTAAATTTTTATTTTTACCGGTGAAATCCGCCAGGGCCCGGGGGCAGCCTGCCCCCCCCCCCCCCGCCTGTTACGCCCCTAGTCTCTCGCAGTAATGTTTCTTGAAATGTCAAGTTGATCTCAAATCATGGAGGAAGAAATACAGTAGCATATCATTAAACAGGGCCGTCACCAGCTTTTTTCTAGGGGGGGTGCTTTTTATGAAAAAAAATTCATGCAGTTATATAGCCCGCCGGCCAGAATGGATATAGAAAGTACATACTGGTCAACATGCCTATTGTTCCTCAATGCAGTTTCGGTGTCTGTGAAGGATACTGGCTTCGCCTAGATCTTTTTCAAAAGAGCCCTCAAGTATCCCTACCCCCCCCCCCCTCCTCCGCTTTTTTTTTTTTTTTAGAATTTTTTTTTTGGTGGTTCTGAAGGGGGGTGCGTTCGCACCCTCCGCACCCCCCCCCCTGGCGACGGCCCTGTTAAAGAAGAAACAAAAAAGAGACGATCTTCCAATACACTGTAAAGCTTCTCCCATGCCCCACCCTGCCACGCCTCCACGGGAGCTCCTCCAGCACCGGATCCGCAGCTACACAGGCTCCCAGATCCATCCCGGCGCGGCCTCAGCGCCCCATCGATAGCGCTAGCATATAATGCTTTCTAGTTTCGCACGTACACACACATACTTAGCTCTCTCACTTCCGCGTACAGTTCATAAGATATCAGACAGCTCTTAGTTTTTCATTATGGCTTCGACATTTTTGACGGAAGATCCTGCTTACAAAAATCTCCAGGCATGCTACGACCGAATTGGAAGCAAAATGAGCCTTAATGAGCTGATGAATTCCGACCCGAAACGATTTGAAAAATACAGGTAACTTAAAAATTAGCTCGACTGGCCGACCGGTATTCGGTAAGCCCATCATCAGTGTTCATTGACTTTATCCAGGTTGGGACGTGGGCGCGATATCGAGGTTTGCGCTATCGGGCGAGTGGGCTAGCTCGAGGGAGCTGGGGTGAAAATTTTGTTATCCCAGAAAGATAATCATGAATTAGCCCCCACTTTTCACTGGACACTTTTTCTTGACAAAAGTTCAAAACAAGCCCCACCTGCACCAGGCAGTTAAAATTTGTTATACGGTAGATCTAGGCCTATAATCTACTTTACATTTTCCTTTTGGCCTTTGGGGGCTGTGATTAGCCAGGCGGCTTCTAGACAGCTGGCAGCCATCTGTTTCGAGGAGTTTTTTATCATTTTTTTATATTCTCGTACACAGAAGGCTCGCTATCGTGCAGCCACCATTAGGGGACTTGCAATGCAAAATCCCCCCGTCGGGGCTTTTCAATTTTTGTCTAAATTTCGAAAATTATATTAATAGTAACCAGAGTGCAAACTTATATTCCCTCTTGGCATCAATTGCCCAAAAACGGAGAAAAATGAAGTTAAAAGGAACAAAAACAGTGACTTACCTCGGCTGTCGCGCAAATTCACTTCCCCGTTTTATCCGATCTTAAGTACATAAACATATGGCCATTGAGTCCCCTGTACAGATCGCGCTAGAACTTCGGTCTCTGTATTTGGTGAGTGAAGCCAACGAAGTTCAGCTGACCAACCAACAAAACAGAGACCGAAGCTTTTGGTCTAGGCGGCTTCTAGAATTAGAAAGTAAAAATCATTTACTGACATAAGGTTACTCTCAATGAAGCCAGGTAGTCTTATCCATTCACGTGCGTGTAGGCCGCCAAAACCTGAAACTTTCGCCCCCGAGATTTCTACTTTCCTTCTAGAAAGAAGATCTAGCCCTAAATCATGTACATGGGTTGACAGGAATAACCGTCGTTTCTAGGGATTTATTCAACAATTTCTGACGTTTTACTATCATCCCCATTCACCGACGGTAGAGTGTTGGTTAGACCAAAAGCTTCAGTCTTCTTCCTCTTCTTCCTCCGCTGATCCCGGAGATCTACAGCTGGTTGCTGTATCATGTGTATTGTTGCATAAATGTTTATAAGAGCACAAAGCACTTAAGAGTAGTATCGGTGATACAGTACAATTTAATACACATTCAAGAGAGAGAAGAGAGAAAGGAGGTACGAGAGGTATGGATTTTGTGCAGGAAGAGTAAGAGTTTACCGTAAGTAACGGTGTATTAACCGCACCCGTGTATTAACCGCACCCCCAACTTTGGACTAAAAAAAAAAAAAAAATCTTACATTTACATGCATATTTGAGGTACGAAGAAACAAAATCGAAGGTTTTAAGATTTCAAAGTATCCAAAGAGATTACCGGTATGCGGAAATCTGCTGTTCTTGATCAATTCATCTACAAATGTTAGAAAGAAAGAACGGTCCCGACAATATTGGCAACTTACACACTCACCTCACAGTCACAGTGTACACGCACACACACAGCACTGCCATTACATTGCAAACTACGATACAGTACCAGTCATGCCAGTACATCAAATTATGATCTGTGTCTTTCCCAGCGTAGGAGGAAGAAACATTCACATTTCTTGCATCACAACCTCACAATCACTTTCGGAAATTTGATGTCTTAGCATGAATTTTGGATACGGGATTACAGGAAGATTCAAGAAACAAAGAAATTGACATTTTGTCCAGTTGTTTTTTACGGCTTCGTGCCGTCTCTCTCGTGCATGGTTTACATGGTATCTTATGAAAAGCAAACAGGAAGGCAAAAAAAAAGCTGGCGCGAAACGGGACTTTGAATAGCGCCAGCTTAAGTCGCATTATAACCACATTCCAACGCGATCTAAGCAAGCTCACTCAACTCTCGCTCATCGGTGACAAAAATATTACCGAGTATGCTTGGCGTCCCTTTTAAATTAGCCAGGGAACTTCACTACTTTGAATCGAGAATAAAGTCAAAATTAGTGTCATGAAGGTGGGTGCGTTTGTTATGGACATCATTTAATTAAGATCGTTCGCTTCCCATTACCCGCGGCTCATACCCCTCTAAACGACATTGCCTGGGCGGCTACGCCCGGCCACTCGATGTGTTGTGAACTGGCAGACGTCGTACATGTACGGGAGGGCCGGCGGGCTGGCTCGGACCCGTCACCGTGTATAAACCGCACCCCCGACTTTTGCTTCTATCCCGCCGAGAAAAAGGTGCGGTTAATACACCGTTACTTACGGTAGTGGTCAGCTTGTCAGTCTCTGTATTTTGGTTCTCCTGAACTGCGTTGGCTCACTCACCAATACATAGACTGAAGAGCTTGGAGGCCCATACGTACAGACAACGTATTTTAGCAGTAACGTTAGATCTAACAGCGGAAACCCGATTTTCCGATCGTTTTTTAGTACATAAAATTTCACATTAGGAAAAAGAAATCACATCCATATTTACGAAAAATGTTTAAAATTCAGAAATATCGTACCTCAGACCGCAGTTACTGCTAATTCCTTTGAAATGATGATCGAAACATCGTCATCTTCGATCCTTTCGTTGGTCAACGTAAGTTGCCATCTTGGATGCCGTCATCATCCTTACAGACGTATTTACCAGTCACTACCTATCGCGATTTGTGCCGCTGCTTTGCGCTTGTACATGTTGATGTGCGTGTGTTCAGAACTTGTCGCTCGCATTGATTGGCCAAGATTTCGGAAAGCCTTGATAAAAGCACAACTCGTCGAAGACTGCCATATTTTCCTCTCTGGCAGAAAATTAAAAAATAAGGAATAACCCGGGGAATAACTCATCGGTAACGTATATTTTCGATATTTTATCGATTTTACATAATATCAATAGAAAGATTAGAGTCTAACGAAAATAATAGGCCTTCGTTCAAGATAATATAATGTCATTTAGAAGCTAAAAGAAATAAAAAATCTGGACAAAACCCGTCCTCCGAATTGTCGGGCCAGATTACACATTCAGGCTCGCACTAACACATTACTGTCAGTGAATGAGGATTATAGCAAAATGTCAGAAATTGTTGAATAAATCCCCAGAAACTACGGTTATTCCTGTCTAAGGTGTGAGCTCGCATGTGTTATCATGCCCTCCCTTTTGTTGAATGACTGTCCAGATTTCGATGTGCTTTTTTTACATCAAATTTACATTCTAAGGATTTATCAACTACAAGATATCAATTTATAATTTCTAATCAATGAAAAAATGTCAAAGATATATATCAAAAGGTATGAAAATGGTACTTTACCGATGTTTTTTTGCGACTTGTACGCCTGAATCACTCCCAAAATAGCAGCCAAAATTACAAACGGAAGGAGAGTGTATCGATAATTTACTAATGTGATATCGATATTGCTTTCGATATTAATTATAATGCGATCTACTCCACATGCGAGCTAAACCGCTACGATCACAGGTAGCAGACATGATTCGATATATCGCAACATTAACGATACTGACGTCATTCAAATAGGCAACTTGCTAGAAAAACCGTCATCTCAGGTGAAAATGTCTTAGATGAAAGGTTTCTGGATCATCCAGAAGATTTTTATCAATAAATCCGGTCCAAGGTACGCAATTACTTATATTTCCCTGATAATGGAAACCATGAAACTGTAAATTTCGCTTAAAAAACAGTTTTAATTCGCGACATATAAAACGTTAGTTCACTTATACGTTGGCTGTACGTACTGGCCTCCAAGCTCTTCAGTCTATGTATTGGTGAGTAGAGCCAACGTAGTTCAGCGGAACAACCAAAATACAGAGACTGAAGCTTTTGATCTAGTACATGGGATGCAACTTCATTTCCGACATTTCTGCACCATCGATTTTATTTTTAAACAAACATATTTTTCTCATTTTTTTTATGAATTCTTGTTTAAAAATAAAATCGATGGCGCAGAAATGTCGGAAAATTAAGTTGCATCCCATGTACATGATTTAGGACTACCGTAAGTAACGGTGTATTAACCGCACCCCCAACTTTGGACTAAAAAAAAAAAAAAAAAAATTCCTCTCACATTTACATGCATATTTGAGGTACGAAGAAACAAAATCTAAGTTTTTAAGATTTCAAAGTATCCAAGAGATTACCGGTATGCGGAAATCTGCTGTTCTTGATCAATGAATTCATCTACAAATGTTAGAAAGAAAGAATGGTCCCGACAATATTGGCAACTTACACACTCACTCACCTCACAGTCACAGTGTACACACACACAGCACTGCCATTACATTGCAAACTACGATATAGTACATGTACCAGTCATGCCAGTACATCTTATCAAATTATGATCTGTGTCTTTCCCAGCGTAGGAGGAAGAAACATTCACATTTCTTGCATCACAACCTCACAATCACTTCTCAGAAATTTGATGTCTTAGCATGAATTTTGGATACAGGATTACAGGAAGGTTCGAGAAACAAAGAAATTGACATTTTTTCCTGTTGTTTTTTACGGCTTCGTGCCGTCTCTCTCGTGCGTGGTTTACATGGTATCTTATGAAAAGCAAACAGGAAGGAAAAAAAAAACAAGCTGGCGCGAAACGGGACTTTGAATAGCGCCAGCTTAAGTCGCACTATAACCACATTACAACGCAATCTCTAAGCTCACTCAACTCTCGCTCAGCAGTGACAAAATATTGCCGAGTATGCTTGGCGTCTCTTTTAAACTAGCCAGGGAACTTCACTACTTTGAATCGAGAATAAAGTCAAAATTAGTGTCATGAAGGTGGGTGCGTTTGTTATGGACAACATTAAATTAATAATGTAATAATCGCTTTCCATTACCCGCGGCTCATACCCCTTTTAACGACATTGCCTGGGCGGCTACGCCCGGCTACGCGATGTGTTGTGAACTGGCAGACATCGAACATGTACAGGAGGGGTTACGACGGGCTGGCTCAGACCCGTCACCGTGTATAAACGGCACCCCCGACTTCTGCTTCTATCCCGCCGAGAAAAAGGTGCGGTTAATACACCGTTACGGTATATCTTTTAGAAGGAAAGTAGAAATCTCGGGGGCGAAAGTTTCAGGTTTTGGCGGCCTACACGCACGTGAATGGATAGGAATACCTGGCTTCATTGAGAGTAACTTTACGTCAGTAAATGATTTTTACCGCCTGGCTAGCTGTGATGACTTGTAGTTTTTAATTGTAGCATTATTTTTTTTTTTATAATGAATGATTACTGCAACTAACAGGAGTATTCTTTGACCCCACCATCATTATCAATACGTGTTCAGCTTACTAGACATTATGGCCCATATTCTGAAGTCAGGTTTGATTTCAACTCTGGTTTTAAGTTGTGGTTTAACTGTGGAAAGTTACAGTTACATATATCTCTAACAGTAGAGTCTCAATGTATCTGCTCATTTGGCTCCCAAAACATTATTAATTGACTGGGAAGGATAAGTTTGACAATTGGCTACACCATTAAATAATTAGCAAAGAGCACAGTATACATGAGAAGCATTCATTGTAAACAGAATTTTGAAACGTTTGGCTTCCCATGATTTTAGCACAGACTTAGACCATGGTTTAAGTTAAACCTGACTTCAGAATACGAGCCTTTGTGGTAATGATTATTCAAATTGCCTTCATTCAACGTTATCTGTGATGGAAAGTGACTTGATAGGAGTTAAAATGACTAGGACTTGACTTTCTCTTGCTTAAAAACTTGTGAAGTTGAAGGTGTGACTTTTATTGGCTTGCCCTATACCACTACCAGCCAAGAGACTTGTGATTTGACATAACTTGCCCTTTTGCCAAAATTCTTGTGCCTTGACTTGAACTTGTAACAAATTGTATTGAAACTTGACTTAGACATGAGAAAAAGGATTTCACAAATCTCTGCCATTTGTGTATTACCAACCAGTCATTAAACTTTACTTAGTTGAATATATCTCATGATATTGTAGGCCTGTTCATATTTCTAATTGCAATTTTCCCTTTATTCATTTTCAGTCGATGTATTCAAACGCCGGAAGGAGACTTTCTCCTTGATTTTTCCAAAAACCTTGTGAATGATGAAGTCTTTGGTCTCCTATTAAAGCTGGTAAGATGGTTCTTCAACAGTCAGTTTTTCTGTAGCACACTCAAAGATTGAGCTGGTCTTTTAAGTTTTAACTCTATTAAGATGGGGCGGATGGGGTGTACTCTGTCCTCCACAACATTTTTGTGATAAACCTGTTAAGTGAAATCCATGACTTTTTTTTTTCCTTTAAGTGTCTCACACAACCTTTGGACGGGGAGGGGGGGGGTATTTTGCCAACTTCTGAAATCATGAAAAGCTTGCATTATGTCACAATTTTTTTCTTTAAGATTCATATCATTTATGCAGTTCTGAAATCATGAAAAATTTTGCAATTACATGTCAGATATAAAATTTTTGCTCAAATTCATGGAATATCTGGTCAAAATTAGTTCCAATGCAAATTGTGTTTTTAGCCAAAATTCATGAATTGTATCATTATTTCAAAGATGAGCCAAACATTATTTGATAAACTCAGAAACACTGTTATGGCTTCCAATAGTGGAAATATTTTCCTTTTTATGATCACCTGGCCTGAATGGGCAGTTGAGCTGATGGAATATAAGTTAGTTAGTTTTTGAAACCCCTGAATGTGTTATACAGCAATGTTGTCAAGCCCCCTCCCCCCTCCCCCCTCCCCCTTCCTGAGAGTTTTTCAATTCTGAAACCACTTATTCACCTGAACCCTCTAAACTTTCACTCTGATTCCTTTACAGGCTGAAGCCAGAGACTTACAGGGAGCTCGAGATCGCATGTTTACAGGAGAGAAGATTAACTTCACTGAGGACAGGGCTGTGCTTCATGTTGCCCTACGTAACCGTTCTAACACCCCTATCATGGTCAACGGCAAGGATGTAATGACGGATGTTAATGAAGTTCTTGGCCGTGTAAGGAGTTTTACAGAGGTAGGAGTTACTAATATTTTGCAGAACTTTGTTGCTTGACTTTGTGAATGCTATCAGCATTGTAACAAGCATTGAAGTTAGAAGTTAAAAGTTTAGAAACTGTTCATACTGTGTAGATTGAACATCCAATTGACCCAAGTTTGTGTGAGGTTACCTCAGAAGTGGGAAATGTCTTGGCTCTTATTTGCTGTAAATATGAAAGCAGTTAATATCGTTCTCGTGGACCATGACTTTGCAAAAATAAGCTCAAGGTTTCATTCACTTTGTTGTTTGTATATGAAACATCATGAGTAAATAGTCTTGTATTTGAATATGATTTAAACTCGACATTTGTGTATAAAGTGATTTGTCCTTTTTGTCTGTTGTATAAAAAATTTCAATGTTTTTCTGTGTATTTCTGCCTCTCTTGGTTAAAAATGGAAATACATACAAGTCTGAGAAAGTAGGAGTAGTAGTAGTAGTAGTAGTAGTATTAGCAGTAGTAGTAAAAATTCAAATACTAGTAGTATTAAAAGTGGGAGGAGGAGTTCGTAGCATCAGAAGTAGTTATATCACTATTGTAGTAGTAGTAGTAGACGTAGTAGTTAGTATTAAAGTTGAGAGGAGTTAGTAGCATAAGAAGTAGTTACATCACTAATGTATTTGTTATTCATCCTCAGTCTGTTCGTAGTGGTGCATGGAAAGGATACTCAGGAAAGGCTATTACAGATGCTGTCAACATTGGTATCGGAGGGTCAGATCTTGTAAGTCAATTCAACTATCATGAAATATTTACAGTCAAATATCAATGTTTTCAGTGTATGGCAGAGAGAGGTTGTAGTTGGAAACTTTGAAACTATGAACTTTATTGATTATAAATTAAATTAAAAGAAAACAATAGATGCACACAAATTATTGCATCACCTTGCAGCACATACACCTTGTGTGTGATGTGATACTATGCCATGAACATGTTGATGTAAAATAGTAGGGATTGTTACAGATCGTGGCATACTGTTCATTAGAATGCGAACCTGTATAGGGAAATTTGCTCATTTTCTTGATGCTTGATGATGGGCTTTGAATTTGTCTATCAATCACACAGATAATTTTACATGATGGATATGTATCATATAAATAGATAAACTTGCATAAAATTGACCTTTCAGAAGTGGAATATCTGCCCCAATCAAAGTAGTTTCTTCACAAGATTATGCAGGTTTGTTTTGCTGTGATCCCAAAAGATTCAACTTACGCAAAGCTACCTGGATTTTAAATTTGATATTAAATTTATGTCAGTATTGAGGATGTTTAAACAAAAATTTCAGAATCAACCTTTTGAGAAATAAAAGTCAAACCCTCATCTTTAGCAGTGATTCCACTAAAAAGGTGTTATTAAAGCGCATTTCATAGTGGTTTTCCTGCATTACCTGTTATTTTGTCTGTGGTGAAGGTGAGAATTGGAAATGAAAAAATGTTTGCAAGATTACTTCTCGAGAAACAGCTGCTCTCACTTTTGATAAGGTCCCTGAGAGTGCAAGTTTCTTATCAATCAAAATACAATGAAAAATCATTATGCTGTGATAACTTATACCTTGGTCACAATTGCTCTATGGCGGCTGTACGGCGAGTCCAAAACAGCCGTTATATTAATTTTAATTCAAACCACCTATATGTAGATGGTACAAAAAATGATGAAACAACTGTTTTCGACTCGCCGTACGGCCGCCGTAGAGCAAATGTGACCATGGTATTACAATCAAATGTGATTTACACCCTGGTATTTCTTTTATTATATCCAATTACAAATGAATACATTTAGGGTCCAGTGATGGTGACGGAGGCATTGAAACCATTCGCAGGACCACTCAAGGTTCATTTTGTGTCCAACATTGATGGAACCCATCTTGCTGAGGTCTTGAAGAAGGTCAATCCTGAGACTACAATCTTTATTGTAGCATCAAAGGTATATTAGTCTGAATTTTGTAATCAAAATATTTGTTTGGTAGTTTGACAATTGATTGTTTTATTGATTATATAATTTTGTTATTTATTCTTTCGTATATCTAATTAAAAGCTTTTGTAATAATTCATTTATTCTTATATCTGTTTTTGCTTCAAAGTCATCTGTTTGGATTAGTATTATTATCCTGACATAAATATTATAACAAAAACTTAGTTACTGATTGTCTTCTATCATTTCTAAAAGAATCAATTTCATTTTACCCACTTTTGAGATATTAGAAGATGTATTTACAAAATGATTATGTTGGAATTGACTTCACCCCCGGCCAATTCAACTGAATTTGTGGGCAAACTTAATAAAATTCAATAATATTCATTTTCACATTGATATTACCCATTTGCTTTGCCCCCCCCCCAAAAAAAAGATAAAATTTCCATACAGGTAAAAAAAAAAAATTACTGAACTGGAGGTGTTTCATAAAGCAGCTTGTAAGTTAAGAGTGACTTTAAGAACAACTGGTGAACCTTTCTCACACGCTAAATCATTGCCAATGAACAATTTGGTGTTTACCATTTTCCTCAAGAAAGGATCACCAGTCGTTCTTAAAGTTGCTCTTAACTTACAAACAGCTTTATGAAACACCCACCTGTACTTCATTTGTTAAAATGACAAACATACCCAGAAGGGTGTTTCATAAAGCTGTTCGTAAGATTCGAATGACTTTACGAACGACTGGTGATCCTTTCTAGTGCTATGTGATATCCCTATGTAATTGATTTATGACCTAAGAACATGTTCCAGTAGTGCGTTACTTTATGAACAGCTTTATGAAACACCCTCAAGATCAGCACTACTATGAACATGTATTATGCCAGCGCTTTAAAGATCTCGAATTGGATATAAAGTAGTACCTCAATAAATCTGCTAGTCCTCTATGAGTTATAATAATTCTATTGATACCTCTACCCTTCAGACATTTACCACCCAGGAGACGATCACCAATGCTACCTCTGCAAAGAACTGGTTCTTGGAAACTGCCAAGGACCCTGCACACGTTGCCAAGCACTTTGTAGCTCTCTCCACCAACGCTGTAAGTCGTCAGACAACAACCATTGGTATTCCTTCAGTTATTTAACTATGCAATGTCTTCATTTAGCTAGAGAATACAGACTTTTTTTTTTTAAATCCTCAAATAATCAGAGGAAACACCTGAACAACACTTGAGTAAGAAACTGTTTCGTACTTCATTCTATTGTGTGAAAGAGTGCAGTTTGCAATTTTTCTGTTAAACTTGGCCCTTTTTCGCTACTGTAGGACTATTTTGTAGGAGCAAAAGCATATCAAATATGTACACTTTTATTGTAAAGAGTAAAAATTCTTCATATTATTGTTCTGTGCTTAGTGAGATCTGTCCCCGTATTTCTCCAGTGTCTCGGTTTGGTACAAAAAAAAATGATTTTTTGTTTTGTTTTTTTTGTTTTTTCAGGAAAAGGTATCAGCTTTTGGTATTGACAAGAACAACATGTTTGGATTCTGGGATGTAAGTATCTATAAACTTTAACACCATATTATCAAGTCATGGTATTATTCCTTCACGTTGCTTTTGATCACATGCAGTGGTACTTGTAGTAGTAGTGGTGGTGATAGCGGTAGTAGTAGTTCTAATAAGAGGCCTGTTACATCTAAAAGTTTCCTACCCGAGACCCTACCGAGTCCACTTGCAACCTTGACTGGATTATTGGTGGATGAGCTTCGCGAACGGACCGAGTCCGAAATGTGGTCTGTTTACATCACAGCGTTCATTCCCTCCCCTATCAGTACGGTTTTGAGCGGTATCCAATTGCTGACACCAAAGGGCGCTCTCGATCTAGGCTCGGAATAATTTGCGTGCGCTAATTGAAGTTGTTTACATTTCGTTATTCTGGAAGAATGCTGATGATCACAGCAGTCGTTGAAGATATGATCGACTTGAAAAGGATACGTTTAAAATGCTTCCTTCTTTCCACTCAAATCAAAGACTTTATCAATCACAATTCACACGTCGCATGCCACAAAAAAATCGAAGAACGACGGGGCTGGGGAGGGGATAGTGCGCGCTATGAAGTAATTTGACAGCTGGCGAACGGACCGAGATAGGTTCAAAAGTTTGTGTGCGTTTACATCTACGAATCGGTGGACCGGGGCCGGCCTGATACCTACCCGAGACTACCTCTGGATGTGGTCTCGGGTAGGTTCGCTAAAAGGTGGCCCGAGGTAGGTTTGGGATGTTTACATCTGATTTCTTTCGTACTTGAGGTAGGCCCCGGGCTGGCCCGAGGTAGGGAATCTCTCAGATGTAACAGGGGTCTAAGTGTGATGTTAGTGAAAGTTTTAATCATGTGATGGTAGTAGTTGTAGAAATAGAAGTGCTTTAGAAAAGTAATAATTTCATTTCCGTGTATTTTCAATTTATTCTTGTCTTCATACTGTAAATTTCTTTCAGTAGTCATTAGATATTTGTATTTGAACTTTTTTTTTACTTTGCTAGTGGGTTGGTGGACGCTATTCTCTGTGGTCAGCCATTGGGACCACTATCGCCCTTTACGTCGGCATGGATAACTTTGTGAAGCTTCTAGAGGGCGCTCACTTCGTGGACAATCACTTCCGCACCGCTCCGTTGGACCAGAACATCCCCGTCATCATGGGTCTGCTGGGAGTCTGGTACTCCAACTTCTTTGGTGCGGAGACTCATGCCCTTCTCCCATATGATCAAGTATGTAAGATTTGATGAAATAGATTACCGAAATGCGATGATATTTTGCATTTTATTGCTTTTTTTTTAATATCATAACTCAGATGGGCCTGAATATGGTGAGAATTGGTTCAACTTGGCCCGAATTATGACCACATGAATTCTATTGCCTTATTAGCCTTATCGAAGTCAATGTAATATTGGCCTGGTTCTGTGCAGTTAGAGCCAGGCCAATCATACATTGACTTCAATGTACTTCAGTACAGACCATTTCTATTGTTGAGGGCTCAAAAAGATGAAACGTGAAATTGTAGGTCTACTTGTTGTAGGTTTGAAGGAACATTTATTTGTCAAAATCAAAACAGTCTCTGCACAGAGAGGTAAATCAAGAAATAAGAGCAATATTATAACATAATTATAATAACACATTTGGTAATATATAAATTATCAATCATGAACACAATATACTATACTATATATCCATACAAAATAAACATAATACTAATATTCATTATCATATCAATTGAATATGTATATGGACAGAATATAATGCTTGCTGATAATTCCTAAATCATACAATCATTTAAAGAAATATCAATTGGCATAATGTAATAATATCTATGGCAAGTAACTCCATTGGCTGTAACGCAATGTCTTCTCGGAGTACAAAGATTTTCTCGTTATGAAGGTTTGTGGTGATCGATATTTTCACTGATTTGACAAACCTTGAAATTTGGCCAGGGTTCAAGTCCCAGTGCTTATTTAGAACGTCATCCAGGAGTGAAATGTTTTCTTTTCTGTAGTTATATACAGCAAAACGATTGCATGGGGTCAAATTGAAAAATGCCATGTCAGTGTCAGCATTTGCCAATCCTAAATCCTAAAAGTTCTTTTGTAGCTCCTACATGATAACTTCAATGCATCATCTACATTCATCTGTAAATCAGCCATAACTTGTGATTTACGAAATTCCATCCTGAAGTTGGTATCCTGACAATTCTTAAAGTGGCAGCAAAGCTGTCTGTCCGTATTCTATTCCCTGCTGTCTTTTCCAGCTACCTTAACTGATTTATCTCCTAGTTTGTTTATGTTTGTGCTTACAGTAACATCATCATGTAGCTTGCCACTGGTTGTAGGCCACCCGGTACACTGTTTTTCGAATGGATGTTGATGTCCGTTACCATCATAAGGATGTCTACACCTTGCACCTGTACACTTGATCCTTGCCAAAACAACCATTTCTTTCTGTTTGCTGAAGTGACTTGTTTTGACTTCTGATGACCTTTTCTAGATCTTTTTCTGCTCTTTGTTTTCTTTGACAAAGGCCTAGGATCCTCCGCAGTTCTCATATCACCCAGAAGAATCTCAAGAAGGTTGATAGTACTGCCATCTTCCAGAATTATTTGTCTGTTGAAGGGATCAATCATGTAAATGACTCCTTCTCCTGCAGCAGTGTAAACTATGTCTCCTTGTCATTTCTTCAGCCATGATAGGTGGGCCCTGTCAGGTTTCATCCTTTCTCTCCTTCGAATGTTCTGAACAGGTTCAACTCTATCTTGTTGGTCGAACGGCAAAACCGGGCACCTTACACAGTCCATGCCAACACGAAGACTATCATCAGGATATCCTGGGAAGGGCACATCAAAATACTCTCCTTCTTCGTCTGTCCCTTGGTCAAGCACTCTGGCGTCCGCCTACCTCCCAAGCTCATGCATTGCTTGTACCACCCTGCCCCTAGATCCTGGCCATGTCATTGAAACTTCCTCCATCAAAAAAAAAGACGAAACGTAAAATTGTAGGTCTACTTGTTGTAGGTTTGAAGGAACATTTATTTGTCAATATCAAAACAGCCCCTGCACAGAGAAGTAAATCAAGAAATAAGAGCAATATTATAACATATATAATAACACATTTGGTAATATATGAATTATCAATCATGAATACACTATACTATACTATATCCATACAAAATAAGCATCATAATATTAATATTAGATATCATATCAATTAAATACATATATGGACAGAATACAACATTAGCTGATAATTCCTAAATCATACAATTATTTAAAGAAATATCAATTGGCATTATGTAATAATATCTTGTCACATACCTTCAATAAAATATATCAAAACACAGTCTAAAACAATCATATAAGGCGCGCAACTCTATGCAACCAGCGATGTTACATAACAATAAGTTAAGTAACAATCGCATTACCACACTATTGTTAATTGCACATCATCTTTTTTATATTTGTATTGATATTTTGAAATTTGAATTAATTCAGTCTTTAATATTTTCATGTTTTCTCCTCCAGTACTTGCATCGCTTTGCAGCCTACTTCCAGCAAGGTGACATGGAATCCAATGGGAAGTATGTTACCCGCGACGGACGACGTGTGGAATATAAAACTGGTCCCATCGTATGGGGAGAACCAGGAACTAATGGCCAGCATGCTTTCTATCAACTCATTCATCAAGGTGAGTGATCTATGGGCATGTGTAATGAAACTGTTTTTAGTCTTACGTGTCAGATTACCAATAGAAGTGTATGTATAAGGACCAGTCCACCCTAGCAAAAAGTTTATTCGATTAAAAAAAGAAAAATCCAACAAGCAAAAAACTGAAAATTTCAGCAAAATTGGATGTAAAATGAAGTTATGACATTTCAAAGTTTCGCTTAATTTCACAAAACACTTATATGTACATTTTGGTCGGTATGCAAATGAGGAGACTAATGACATCATCCACTCACTATTTCTTTTGTATTTTTTTATATGAAATATGAAATGTTCTAATTTTCTCCTCTTTGGCAAGTGAAACAACAATGAATTCCTCCCTGAACATGTGAAATTAGCTGTGTTTGATACTATATGGTTCAGTCAAGTTGGTTCTTGTCAAATTTGTAAAAAAAGGAAATATCATTTAATTCAAACAATAAGAAACAGAATAAATAGTGAGTGAGGGACATCATCTGTCTCATTTGCATGTCACCGAGTTGTGCATATCTGTTTTATGAATAATAAGCGAAACTTTATAAGTCATAACTTTCTTATTTTACATCCGATTTTGACAAAATTTTTAGCCTTATGCTGTTTATTCAAATAAACAATTTTCTTGGGTGGACTTGAACTTTAAAGAATACTTTTCCATGGTGTGCATGCAAAGTTAAGCTAGTGATGGTTTTGTGCAACTGGGCCATGTTTATATGCTTATATTGGTAAATAAAATTGTGCCTCATAAAGTTACACAGTACTTTATAAATGACTTGAATGTGTTCTTGGTTGCAAGATGAGTATCCAATCATTATAACTATCATCAGCTAATGCTTAACCGTGCTCTTTATAAATGAAAAAGCTTAGCTTGAAAGCATTTGAATGCAAAGTTTGTTTATCATATTTGATCAGTATTATCAAAAATTCAGTCTCACTTTGTTCAAACACAAGGGAATTTTTTATTTATATCTTATCTTACACAGCACTAGAACATTCGTAAAGATGCATATTACTTAATGAATAATTTATGGAGGTGTTCTAGGGCCCAGACTGTAGAGAAGCATTGTAGATCACTGTAGAGAAGCATTGTAGATCTTGCTGAAGATACCTTATATTTATATGTTTTTTTCATTATGGCAGGTACTCGTCTGATCCCAGCTGATTTTATTGCTCCTGTGGAGACCCATAATCCCATCCAAGCAGGCTTACATCACGAGGTAATTCAAACTTGTTTCAGGTTAACTTCTTTTCAAAGCAGCTGTTTAATGTATTACATCATGAAATCTTGTTTTGATATTACTATGAAGGAGGGGGAAAGACGATTGTTATTTATGCCACATACTCTTACATCTTTGCTTTTAAGAATTTTAAAAGGCATTTGGCTATATACTTTCTTCAAAACACATGGAATTATAGATTTTTTTTCAAACCCAATTCAAGGATACTATCCAAATTAATCATTGAATTTCCCACCTCTTATAGTTTATATTTTATTCTTATCACCACTGAAATATATACCCATCTAAATTTTTTTTTGCGTTTTTCGATATTGTCACTAATAACAGAACTGCCAAGTAGTACAGATTTTCCATATTTAGTACTAAAAAGTGAGAATACTGGTTTCAAAATACTGCATTCTAAAGTTTCTGTTTTATGTGTTTTCCTATGGCATTTCTTGGAAAATACTGATTTCCTCACCAAAATACTGATTTTCAACTTTAAAAATACTGAAATGGTCTTGTTCAGGTTGGCAGCTCTGTAATAATGATAACTATACTTGCCTATATAGAGTTTAGCACTTTATCAGAATTCTGTAGTCACTCTACAATAATACAGCATTGATTTATCACCGTGTATTGATTGATCTCCATCATCCTAGATCCTCTTGGCTAACTTCTTAGCTCAGACCGAGGCTCTGATGAAAGGCAAGACTAAAGAAGAAGCACAGAAAGAACTAGAGGCTTCTGGGATGTCCGCTGAAAATATCAAACTCATTCTTCCACACAAGGTAGGCACATTTATTTTCCGAATAACAGTCAGACGTGAGTGCTTCTCAGCCAATCAAAATCAAGGAAAGTTGTCAGACAGCAAATATAGATAAAACATTCTCTTGTTCTAAAATTTCTTGGTAGCCTCATGTACTTGAGCACGATCTGTATATGAACAACTTACCTACCTGTATTCTTTTCAAGATTATATGTGTGTTGATAACATTCAAACACCATTTTTTAAATTTATTTTTCTTTACTATGTCAGGTGTTTGAAGGCAACCGTCCAACCAATTCCATCATGTTCCAGAAACTAACACCGTTTACACTCGGTGTACTGATTGCTATGTATGAACACAAGATCTTCACTCAGGGAATCATATGGAACATCAACTCATATGACCAGTGGGGGTAAGTTGGTTAAATGGAATATCAACTCATATGACCAGTGAGGGTAAGTTGGTTAATTGGAATATCGACTCGTATGACCAGTGGGGGGTAAGTCGGTTAGTTGGAATATCAACTCATATGACCAGCGGGGGTAAGTTGGTTAATTGGAATATCAACTCGTATGACCAGTGGGGGGTAAGTTGGTTAATTGGAATATCAACTCATATGACCAGTGGGGGTAAGTTGGTTAATTGGAATATCAACTCGTATGACCAGTGGGGGGTAAGTCGGTTAATTGGAATATCAACTCATATGACCAGTGGGGTAAGTCGGTTAATGGGAGTATCAACTCATATGACCAGTGGGGGTAAGTTGGTTAATTGGAATATCAACTCGTATGACCAGTGGGGGTAAGTCAGTTAATTGGAATATCAACTCATATGACCAGTGGGGGTAAGTCGGTTAATTCAACCATCAACTCATATGACCAGTGGGGTAAGTTGGTTAATGGGAATATCCACTCTTATGACCAGTGGGGGTAAGTTGGTTAATTGGAATATCAACTCATATGACCAGTGGGGTAAGTTGGTTAATGGGAATATCCACTCATATGACCAGTAAGATTGGCCTATTTAGATATCTTTTCGTTACGAGTCAGGGTTAGTCCGTCTACTAAAGTATACGTTCCATGAAATTTTCTTCAGTGACAATTGCTCCGCTGTAAATTCCACACATGGATGGAATGACCAAATTCAACCCTAGATTTAACACTATAGGCCTGCTCTATATTAAACCAAACCCTAAACCTAACATAAAATCCTATTGCAACCCTATCCCTAACCATATATCGTAGACAAAATAAAGCCCAGAGCATTCATTGCCAGAGCAAATGTTGTGTCACCAAAGTACTAGTATACACTCTTTTGACTGGTAGGGGTTTATCTGTTAATCAGAAATATCTATTCTCTGACTAGTAGGTTAGTCCCTCAATTAGAATGTCCACTCTTCTGACCAGGTTAACATTTTATGAAAGGACATGTAGGATTTTTATTTGTCAAGTGAGTTTTACCTGAAAGTTATCACAGTAACGGTCAAGATACCAGTTTCTTCTTACCCAATCAAAATCAAGGAAAGTGGTCTGGTCTGACAACTTGTCCGCAAACAAATGGAAATGTTTTCCTGGAGTATTTTTTCTGTCAATCGTAACTTCCAATCTCTTTGACCAGTAGCGGTAAGTCTAATGGGAATACCAAATCGTCTGTGTGACCAATGATAGTTTATTCCAAAGTGGGATTATATATTGATTCTAAGGAATTTTCTGCGCTCATTACTCTGACTGGATTTCTGGAGTCAGTCTTACAAATAGATGTGCTAGAATTCAAATTAATTTCAAGTTGAGACTGATCTCAATTCCAATTTTAATTTTTCCTTAATCTGTCACAATTCTTGGTAAGATGGCCTGACACTTTCAGCTCCACAGTGTTCAATCCCCAATTCATCCATCCTTTTCTTTCACTTTGTGTTTGATAGGGTGGAGCTCGGCAAGCAGCTTGCGAAGATCATCCAACCCGAGCTCAAAGACGCCAACCCAGTATCCACGCACGACTGCTCAACCAATGGCCTTATCAACTTCATCAAGACTCACAGGAAGTAAGAGAGGTACAAAGGTCAGAGGTCATTGACCTGTCAGTAGTACTTAATACCGAGTGCAATGTGCTCTGATAAAAAACTAAAACAGTTGAAGTTAATAGACAGTATTTACTTGGTGAAGGTTTTACATGTGTGTATGGTTACATCTACATGTAGAGTCGTTAGTAAACTTTAAGTCTCTTCCCAACAGGCATGATTTTGTCTTTTTTTTTCAATTGATGATGTATTATTCATCACACTTCACGTCAAGGTGTATTTTCTTAGAACTAAGAGCTTACGTTTATGACATGTAACTCACTTTTGTTTCTATTGATTTACACATGAAAAACAATCACAGTTGCTTTTTGTATGCATTATTTCTTAGGTTATTCGCCACATCTTAATTAATTGTAATATCAGTATCCAAAGAACATAATTACATTTTTATTTAGCTCTCATTCTAGATTTCCTATTCTTACAAAAAGCAAAGGTATACTCTTTTCCAACTGTTAGTTCATAAATCATTGAAATTCATGAGGTTTACATTAACAGCATAATTACCTGAGTATATCATGTCCAACCTTGAGATATATTTCATTTTAAATCTGTTAAATGCTCATTTTCTGTTTTTGGTGAGCCTTCTATAATTTATCATCAGAAAATCTCATGAATTTTAGAAGTACATTATAGACAACGTGTTCATGTGTGACAAAATATGATGATGTTTTACCCATAAGTTACTCTGAAATAAATCCATACTATTATGATATGCAATAAATATGGTAATTTATCATAGGGAAATTTAGAAAAGATCGCAAAACTCTATAAACAATAATGTGCTTTAAAGAATGAAATTGATATTGGCTGAAGCTTCGATAGATGACAGGGTAGACTAGAAAAAAACAAAAAACTGCCAAATATTTTCTTGGTTTCAGAAACCTGCCGAGCGATCTCAACTCCCATCTTTGATGTGAATTAGATTGACCCCCTGATGATAAAAGCAAAGGTAATATTTATGCAATCTAGTCTCGAGACAAAGATTTAAAATCGAACATATTTTTGAATGGTTAATTATGTATTGAGAGATTGGATTATTTGTGCTTTCCCATAGATCAGATGATTTTATGATATATTGTCTTGCTATTCTCAAAAGATAACAGTACTTCTTACCATATGTATTACTCTTTTCAAAACAGAATAATTTTGTTTTTGTTTTGTAGAATATATGCTAATATTGTATACGGAGATAAGGGCATATATTTATGTTGAGTTGTTTAACAAATGATTTGTTTATGAAGATATGGTTTTCAGGTGCATGTTTTGTGGTTCTTAGATTTTTATTTATTCATGAAGCATAATGATGTTATGTAACCACAATACAATTGTAATGGTTACTTATAAGAATAATGAAACTTTTTATTTTATTCAAGATAGTGATCTTGTCTTATCAAATGGTCTGTCTCATAAAGAAATAGCTGTCTTATCTTTTATAAAATGAGTTTGTCATTTATGTTTTACATAGGTGCTATGGAGTAGTTACATCCTATTGATTAAATATCCCATGAGTGATATTTACCTCTATTTTACTGAAAGTCTGTTTGACAGAATGCATAATTAGTCATCCACTTTGATATTTACGTTTCTTCTTTGTATTATTGATCTAATAGAATTAGTATACAGTATTTGAGGGGTAAAATTGGGTATCTACAGTTTGTGAAATTATGATATGTAGGTATGTAAAATCATGAAGGGTTTACATTGCTTTTTACATAAACTTACTAAATAATTATTATTTTTTTAGTTTTATTCCCCAAATTTAGAGGTTTCTCTATTTAAAGTAACACCCAATATTATTTTCAACAACAATTTTCGTTTGAAGATAACCTTAACTTTATCTAATATTTTAAATGAAAAAAAAATCCCACAGTCTAGGTCCAATTTAAGGAGTAAACATGCTCAACCAATAGGATCAACAGGATTTATAGGATTTGTTTACATTTTGAAAGCTTGGCATGTAAATATTCCTGAAAAGATGAAATGTTGTGCTTTTATAGTTACTGTAGAATTTTCATGCTGTGCTTCCTATGATGGCTCTCTCAATGAAATAAAACGTATCAATGAAATAATAATTTAAAGAGTGAAATAGAATAATGTATATGTTCAATTGTTGATAAAACTAAGAAATGTCACATTATTATTCATTGACTTGTTGAAGATACATGTATTTCAAAATAACAATTTTATTGATTAGTCCAACGTCACAAAATCTGTTAGTTGACTTTTTTACTACACTGTGTAGTAGTCTCAGACAAGCCTCAGTCATATTTTGCTAGAATTATTTTACTGTGTTTACACCTTGGTACTGTAGTCACAATGAAGAAAATGAAGTTTATATTATAAGAAATTATGTGTATGATAACAATCTATCAATAATTCAAGAACATTTTATACAATGTATTTTGTGCACCTTAATCTCCTCAATAAAACTACACGTAGTTTGAGATAGATTTTGAATTGTTATCTTGTCCTTTTTTGCTATTTTTTTGTATATGCATATGATGATCAATTTTTTAAAATCCTATATGAAAGTGGAACATGAAAAACACAGCTTTGAAATTAATATGAAAGCCTAGGTAGGATTGTAACCTAGTCTCACATGTCTAATTTATCCCATTTATTAGCATAAAATGATTATCACTTTTTCTTGTATCATAGGTACATTTTGAGGGCTAGTTCCCACCCTCCAAAAAAAAATCTCTTTAAGACTGAATATCATCTAGAAGTATTTAATATGAGTACACAAAAGGACCCTTCTCCCAAAAATGTTGGGGCAAAAAAAAAAGGGCCTGAATTGAGGCATCTGTTCTTGAGTAGATATCATTGTGCTGTTTAAATGTCCACATGAACCGAAAAAAAGGTGCATCTTATTTTAAACATCAAAATCAATACATCCACAATCAGCAAAAATACAAGTTATCATATTTGGTCAGGTTTGATACATCACTATTGTAGAAAAAACACATCAAACACAAAAATAAATTAATTTTAAGATCTTTTAATTGTAGTTATGCATTTAGTACCACTACAGTGAAAACTCTTGTTACAAGAAGTCTTACTTGCAATTATAAAAATGACAAAAGAAAAACAATGAAATGAATAAAATTATGACAAATAATTTGTTCCAACTCATCCAATGTACAAAAATCTAGATTTTCACAATGATTCATGTAAGGAAAGAGGAAAGGTTAACATATATCATCTGCAAATAGATGATTAAGGTGAGTGGTCTCTATCTAGGGGATGGATTACAAAGTTAGGGTTCAAATCTCACCTGGTACTACAAGCTACTACAATATACCCATCTCAACCCAGGGCCCCATTCCATAAAAGTTACAATTATGGTAACTTTGCCATGCAATGGTAACTTGCATGAAATCCTTGATTTTGATTGGCTGTTGATCAGCATTATCATGGTAGTTTTCATTGGATGGCAGACTTACCATAATAGTAACTTTCATGCAACCGGGCCTGTGTTTCAGGGAGCGTGTAAAGGTTGTTTGCAAAATTACGCAAACCTGTGACCAATACTCCATAATATTGATACCTACTGCTTGGTTGAAATTTGATCTTTTCATATCAATATTCTTGTCCTTAACATGTAACTGAATGCAGTGTTTAACATTTTTCAAAATCTGATTAGGTTATGGAAATTGAATCCTAGAATATTCAAACAGGTAAAAATTTTGGGGACTATGTAAGCACAAGAACATGGTCACCACTTGTGCATTGACAAATGGCTTTATGAAATTATTTCATAAAGCCATTTGTCAATAATGCACAACTGAAATAGCCCCCGGACATTGAATGGACACCCATCAAACAATTATGTAATTTACTTGGCATTTAGAGTCAGACAAAAAATTCCCCAGGGAGTGGAAAATGTTTGCATTATGTCAACCGTGGAGACGTTTTTACTAAATCTGCTTCTCTCTACCTTGGTGGAGAATAATTACCTGGCTGTAGTGTGCAAAGCAATTGGAGCTTGAGTGATCCAGGGGAGGGGGGGGGGGGCGGAGAATGTCTAAGTGCATGCTAAAATCAGATGACCAACGCAAATTTCTGTTAACAAAGTGCAAAAGAGGACAACGGTGTTGTCTTAAATATGACATAAACAGGCTACAATGTTAATCGTATGCTTATAATCTTGACGTCAACGTAATATACAATGGTGAGAGAAAGGTAGGGAGGTCTTACGAATGGAATGGCATAACTACAGGCATTTTGTACATTTTTGTTCGTAACATACAATATCAATACATTGCAACGCTCATCTTTCCGATTTAAACAAGCCCTGACAATTTTTTTTTCCACTCTATAAGTGATCATATTTTATCTACTAGAATTGTATAAATACTACAAGAAGTAAATCTATTCTGAATAGGATTTATTCATAAAATATGTGATTTGAGTCAGGAGATAACTGAATATGCTCATCTCTATGCTTACATGTAAATCTTCTTTAATTTTTCTATTTGAACTTTATTATGCAAAACTTTATGCACCAGTTTATACAAGGGAGTGAATGTATTTCAATTTGACTCAAAGCCTGCAATTCTACATAGGTACAAATATGTATATCTACAGTTAGCAAAATAAACTATCCCATATGCTGATTTCATGTTATCTATTTGATCATCCACTACATACATTTATGTATCATATAAATGAAATGATAGCAATAGTGTGGAATGTGTGCTTACATAATGCAGCAGAGTAGAATACCAGAACATATATATAGTTCAACATCTAAAATGTGTTATGCTATAAAAAATAACTCTATACATCAAAACACTACCTAATACTACTAACTCTGTGATCTCTGCCAATCATGTAATATATATGTTACACCTGAAATATATTCTGATTAGTTCAACAGGAAAATAGTCTGATTAAAAACCAATTGCAGCATACTATTAATGATGAAAATTATCCTTTATAACACATGTACACATAATTGCAAACTCGGAGAACCAGACACAAACTGGCCGAATGAAGGCGCACAGCAATTTTGCACATATTCATGCAAAGAGATTCCAGCACAGCGCCACATCACGCAACCCAATTGGTCTGAATTCATGAAGGTGCGTTAACTTTGACTCAGTCATATTTCATGGGTCACAATTATCCTGTGACATCAAATGATATAATTTGACCCATAGAATAAAGTTAGCCCACCACCGCCCCCATTGAACCAGGCTTTTGTGTTGGGTATGATAAAACCCTCTGTGTCACTCCAAAGATATTTTTGATGTAGAGGTCAAGTCCAGCGCACACTGCGATTGCATCAAGTTGCCGATCCCCTCTCAAAGCAATCGCATCGCAGGCCAGTGCGCACATCATGACGCCTCTTCTTTTGCGCGTACAGTACCAGTCACCATTCTTTGACGACCTGTTTCACCAGAGAACATTAGATTCAGTGGACCCAATCTATTGTTCTCTGGAGAAGCAGGTATTAACAGGTAGTCAAAGAATGGTGACTTGTAGTGTACATGTATGTTGTTTGTGCTGCATACGCGCAGCAAATTGGCCACAACGTCATTGTCTAGGACAAATCTGATTGGCTGCAATTAGCAAAATCGCAGAATGATTTGACATGTCAAATTTTGGTCTGCGATCCTACTGCAATGAAGCGGGTCACAGTTGCAGTGTGGTGTAGGTTCGCGCGCACTCTGTGATTTTGTTGCAATGGGATCATAGTGCAATCGCATCGCTTTAGTGTGCACTGGGCTATATAAATACATGAACAGAATATCTGTCACATTTGACTTTAAACTGTTGCTGCATTGAAGAGGGAAACTTCACTCCTTCAAAAATCAATTGGCTTCTAATTTTAACCTGAAAACTGCTTAAACATTAAATTTCCATTTTTATGTGTTTCTTGACAATAGTATGATATCAGGGTTGATATATATGTTCCCTTTACAACAATGCAATCAGTGCCACATGGATGTAAATTCACAGAAGTTTGTAGGAATACAATTTCCAATCAAAATGTGATCTTTGTAAAACTAAACACGGAGAATACTTAAAAAAGAGTCTACAAGTGACATCAATTCTATAATGAAAGTACCGAGAAAACTAAATAAGTATAACAAACCATAAGATAACATGCCTTAACAGAAAATTTCAAATTAAATTTAAATTAAATATATCAATCAAGAGTAATCAATGTTTAGACCTTAAACTCCCCATAACATATACATGGGAAAGATAATAAAATATTTAATTATACAAGAAGTAAATATATATTAGAGATTAAATGAGGAGATTTATGTGATACCATTTATCATTTATTCCAATGCTGCCAGTTAAAGAATATACATATGCCTGACATGTCGACAGCTACAATATCCAAATGTTACACACAATTACAGTAAAGGAGCACAAAATTTGAATTACATCAGGACCCTGTTTCATAAAACCTGTCAATACCAAGAAGTTCCAATACTTGTTATAAGCTTCTGAAATCATGGCACATGATTGGCTGAGATCAAATTTGTCACAGAAAATATCAATGACAAGTTTTATGACACAGGGCTTGGGTTACAATGAGAAGCAATAAAACGTTACTTTAAATGCATTTAACACAATATAGAGCTCTGTCAGTATTTACAAAACTTGTTTTAAATTCATTACATATGTACAAATAGAAAAAGAAGCATACAGATCATCATTATCAGAATACGCTACTCTAAGTAATCTGAAGATTGTGCTTTTAAATAAGCACTGTGTGGATTCTATACTAATTTGCATAAGAGATTTGCAATAAATGTTTTGGGGAAAAAAGACTTAAAGAGTGGGTAAAGAGGACATTTTTACTGATCAGACAAGTACAGTATTTCAACTAGAAAGAAAAACATGAGTAATAATTTCAAATTTCTTTTTGAAAATACCATTGCAAATGACACTTCCTGAAATGAGACTGAAATTATTGAAAAAAAACGCTATCAATTGCAATCTACAATTTAAAATTTTACAATTGCTATCAATGAAAAACTCCTTTCATCAAGGAATCACACCAACAAAAAATAGCAAATATGAAATAGATTACATCTATGAATATCATAATTTATCCAGAAATCTTCAGTCAGTAACAAATCTTTGTTACTGGTACGAAATTGATTTCAAGGCTAAGATTTTGGGACTTGCAATCGATTGCAACCTCTCATAAGAATTAGAAAACAGTAAGGGATAGAACAACTTACTATTGCAAAGCATCTTCTGTGGGATTTCATGACATGTCTACAGGCAAAACTACGCACTGTGACTCTATGTAGGATTTCAATGACTGTTTTTCACATTGATAATGAGGGACTATCTAAATAATGACATGCATTTTATGGTATATTATAAAGAGACTTATTGTGTTCAATATGCATTGTAAATTCACAGAATTTTTTTCTACTTGTTACTCAGATACTCAGATATTCTGTCATTTACTACCTCCATGTAGTATGTAAGTCAATGAGAATGAATAAGTTGGAAGATGATGAAAATATATTGAACCATCCAATGGAATGATCATGTGCTTTTGAGGCGAACTCCATGGTCTTGAAAATCAACAATATCACAATGATTAACCAACCCCAATCAAGCATAGCATGGACAAAATCTATAACAAGTATGATGTACAAACTTACTTGTTTTGAGGAGTTGTGCATTTACTTACTTCTATGTTGTTAGACTCTATATTGAAGGAAAAATTAACCACAATGTTCATCAAATTGGTTTTGACACTAGCAATATCACAGGATTTGGATATTAAAGCAAATAACAATTCAATAAATGTCATTTAGTTTGTTATTCTTACGTAGAAAAAGAAAACCGATTCATTTTTTTATATTCATTTGTATAAAAAGTATGACTAACCAATTATAAGCTTTGTAGTTGTTTTGTGTATAAATGGGCAACTTAAGCTACATGTATTGATCATTTCAGCTTGTACATGTAACTGTTGACAGAAAAATACAGGTTTGGGGGAGGGGCTTAAAGATAATAGTAAATAGGTTTGATGCATTGCTGTCACAGCATGAATGACCTGTATAGTCTATAAATATATATATTTATATATTTTTTTGTTCTCATTAGAGGACTTGCTGATTGGCTTCATAACACAAAGTATTATGAACACATAGGCAAACATTGCAACAAATGATTCAGAAGAATGTATAAAAAAATTGATAACGTAAAAATTTTCCAATCACAACTTTGCACTTTCATGTTACAATTGCAATGAGCAATAGTTATATACTGTACACTGTAACTTGAAAAATTAAGTATATGAGTAGCAACACTAGCATAGATATACTGGTATATAAAAATGTTTTGATTGAAGTGTAATTAAATTTACTTCAATATTCTACCATACACTCTTATTTTTGTACACATTCAGTTATTAATTGATACATTTTCTGTCCTTATTGACCTTATTAAAAAGAGTATGTTAGTAAATATAATATATTAACAAGACAAAGCTCATCTAAGCCATTTAATATACCATATCAACTTTGTTGTCCTTACAATATCAATTCATAAGTACATGCATTTTTCAAATGCAGATTTTTTCAATAAGAAACAGTTGAAATTAGCAGATTATGTATTTATACAGGATATAAAAGGATATTTTGAAGTAGTTTTATGCCTAAATGTACTAAGACAATATCATACATATATGTTCCTTTGCACGGTTGATACAGTGTCATACAATACAAAAGTCTGAGTAACGCTCAATTCCCTGCCCACTCAAGGAATTATTTATAGGAAACAGATACTATTATACATATAACATCTGAGTTCATGTGGGGCATTTTTATATCACATATGACCAACAAGAAATTATCACTCATTGACGAATAACAACTGCTTTCATCGGTAATTTGATCGATAAGTTGGTAGAAGTTAGTCAAAATGTCTGTTTATAATCCTACATGGCATTCCCCTGATGTAAAATCACTTGTGTTGGTTTTTCAAAAGCCAGTGATTCAAAGCTTATAAACATTACAAAGAGCATTCTTTGATGTCACCAAATGGTTGGATTCGTATACACATTGAACTCCCATAAGGCTTCTTGTGATGCTTCAACATTTCCAAGAGCGATGTAGGAGTGTAAATCATGGTGAGAATGACCTTCAGATTCATATTCTTGCTGTCGTTGATGTTCCAGTGCCTTCATTCGTTCTCTATGTTGCTCACTTTCATGCTGCCATAGTAGCAAGACCTCATGAAATTCAAGATAGCCACAATAAAGGCACCTGAAACCCAACCATTTAAACATTAACATTCATGCTTAACAAAATAATTCTTTCTTTGAAAAGGATTTGGTAATGAAAAATGCAAGAATGAAAAGGTTTGATTGTGTTTTGGTCAACTACAGGGCATCAGTTGTTACCCATTTCAAATTAACCTTTGTCCAATTTCTTCTAGTTCAATACCAATTTTTAAATCAATTTGGATTTCTTGCAGAGAGTACTTAAGAAATCGGAATAACCAAGATGACTATTTTATGAAATTCTTCTACAAACAAAGTCATTTCAAAGTGAAAAATTGGTTTTGTCATTCCCCACCTATGGCAATTCCCGCAAAAATCTGTCTGATTTCCTTTTAATCAACAGAATATCATTACAACGACAAGAGTTGGTGACAATTATCTCTGTCACAGAATGATAAAATATTCATTTGCAGAGATTGGGAAAACAAGTAGTGCTAAAAAAGTTGATTTTCTATTTACTTACCAATCCATACAAAATAAATTCCTCCTTGCTCTCGTGCCAATGTAACTGTTCCAATCTGTAAAGAATAGAAATACAGAAAGGGTAAGTGGGTGGTTCTAATACATAATTCTGGGCACGTCCCATCGCTTCATTGGAAAATAAAGCAAACACAAAACACACGTTCTATAATGCAATGTATATTTTGCCTGACTTAAAACAATTTGCAAACTTCTGAAGCCCTGTCGGAAATTAACAAACTTTTGGAGAACATAAAATGCAAGGATTTCATTATTTTTTATTCTACAATTTCTCAATTTTAAGTGTCAATGAAATTAGACATTTATTATCAAATATACATTATAATCATGAAGAACAATATACAAATAATGCAAGTAAGCGCGTGCATGCAGGGCCAAATAATGAATGATGTGTGAGAAGAGCCAATGGATATACCGCACCGAGGTCTTCAGGACCGAGTGCGGTATATCCACTTGGCAAGTCGAGCACAGAGTTCATTATTTAGGTCCTCTATGCACAAGAATGCATGTATTGTTTATTTTATACACCCCCCATGTTACTGAGTTGCCCAGAATGCTATATTTGATTTAAATCCTCAATAATTCTAGATAATTCCATAACTCGCACTACCCTGCACTCTGACGTGTGAGTGCGGGATAGTGCGTTTTGGATGCAATAGTGCAATTCGCTGAATTTCATGTGATCTGATTTGGACCAATCAGATTACAGAACATTCTTGGGAGCGGTACAATATAGAAAAGTGCACTCACAGTGACTCCAATGCCTGCAGCCAGAAAGACGATTCCCAACACAGCGTAAACTATGCAACGATTCTTGGCATAACTTGGCCCAACTGATGAACTGCAAACAGAAAATAAATATAATATAAAATACAATATACAACATCTGTGATTTCTACTAAATCAAATAGTGCACAATTAATTAGAGATCTATATTTTTTTTAAATGACTTTATAGGTAGGTTGATAGCTTGATGGGCAATGATACTTACACTTTCCGGCAGTACGGACATCTGGCCAAGGCATAGTGGTGAGGAAACTGCATTAAAAATAGGGATAAAAGGTGAATGCAAATTAATTAAAATCATAAACAAGAGTCTTCCTGGTTCATGCACATACAAATTATCCAGCATTAGAAATAAAGATAGAAGCTTGATTATATTCTTAAAAAAAAAGAATATCAAGAAGATTAATTACAACAATCACATTTATAACAACACTTACATGTATTGAGAGCTCAGATAACCCACTTTAATTTTTCATAAAGGATTTGTATAAAATGTCATTTAAAAAAAAATTATTCATAACGCACTGGGGCAAAAGCCCCCCCCCCCCTCTTTACATAATATATTTTGTTAGATCATCATTATATACCTTCAACACCATTATTTTCATTGAATTTCCTCAAATGTACATTATAACCAAATAATTGTCCACATGGCAGACAAAACAATGACAGAATTAACAAATGTCAGGTATAGGGGACTTTGGTGCAATCATTCACAATGTTTTGTAGAAAGAGTACAGTATCTCAGTGACACTCGACCCTCAACATTTTTGCCTATTTGTACCACTGACTGAGTTGTGTAATTTTGTTTAACATTGCTTCAATCCTTACCCTAAACCACTGGTTGCAGTGAGCACATACCACTCTGTAGCCAGATATGGTAGTAAGAGTTGATGGAGCACTGGCATTAGCAGGGAACACCGTAGACTGGAGGTTGATAATGCGTTTGCTGTATTAACATAATAGAAATAGATAGGACAAAATGAAGATATGATAACCTATTAAACTTTATACCAATTTAAATTCCATTTATCATTTCTGAATATGTAATTTTTCTTCGCCATTTAATAGCAATATGAAACCTGCGTTGCAGACTGGACAAGTCTGGTAGAAAAACAATCCATTCATTCAATTATGATGTTCATGATAAACAAAATAAATAATCATGGCAGAACTTAATTACATGCACATCTCATTTACATGTTCATGCACATGTATGTATAGATATTCAGTGGGTAAATGGTTGCTTGATATACATTTTAATCATGCAATAACAACTTAGCTTAATAATAATTAATGATTATAACATGTACATGTAGTTTTCTACACCACCAATTACTGCAAATGAGGCGCTCATTAGCACTCACTATATTTTTTTATATCTGTCTCATTCCAAGCATGCACCACTCACGAAACTTGAGTCAAAATCCAATTTTTCCAAATTCCAAAATGTACCAGTCACAAATTTTAGTGTGAATCTTTGTTTGAATTTGAGTCATAATATTGTAGATTATTGATTTCCTCAAAATAGTGTCTGTATGCAAAACAAGCAAAGGGGAGTAAAGTTCACAAAACAATATTCAACTCCCTATCTTATTATTTTCGTTTTAAAGTCAATAAAACTGTTCATAATATTGCCGACCTTTTAATAATGTCACTATACATGGAAGTCTGTGTGCACATATCACAAATGACAACCAAGGCCATTATTGTGTCTATTAAAGCCCGAGGCATTGTGTTCATTTCAGTAGTAAACTGATACACACAGGTACTACTGAGTATAAATGTTTGTACTTTGAACTCTATTATCATTTCAATTCATAATGTACTGTCTGTATAGACTGTTTCTTTAGCAGTGAGTGATGACTTGCCAGATATATTCAACATGAAGTTGAAATAATAATAATAACAACAACCTCCTCTCTCCCCCCTTCTTCTCCTCCTCCTCCCCTTCTTCCTCCTCCCCTTCTTCTTCTTCATCCTCCCCCTCCTCCTCTTCTTCTTCTCCCTCTCCTTCTTCTTCTTCATCGTCTTCTTCTATAAACATAATTCAATGCACTGTTATATGTAGATTATTCAATTGCCTGTCAGATTTATTCTTATCAAGCTCCTTGACCTTTCAACTTGAAATCTTTTTCAACCTTATATTATCATCTGATCTCATATCATTCATACAAGTATCAGACTTAAGTGAACTGTAACTTGCTGCGAAGTTGCATGTCTGTAGTAACAATTTAGAAAGTTGAGTTCTGTTTACTTTGGAGCTTATATTATTCACTCCCTTCTTCTTTTCTGCCCTACTTGTATTCAGTTATAGTACATTATCATTACTTCCAAAAAAGTGTCTCTTAGCTTTTTTTTTTTTTGGGGGGGGGAGGGGGTTGTGTTATGCTAAACAGTTAATGAGAATGGAGATACACTAAGTAGTACATGCAACTAGAGCTATCACTATTTAGGTGATTAATACTCCCGCCATATGCAGTTACCATGGCAAGTTTCAACAAACGAAAAAATATGTCTTGCATATTTTTACCCAAAGACCAATTGGTGCTAGGTAAATATCAAGAGAATTGGTTAAAAAATGATGACATAGTTCAATTTGCAAGATTTTTACCTAATTTGGGGCATATAATAAGTTGATACCATCAGGCTTGGATACCATGGCAACATAATGTCTAATGCACAAAAAATATGTCTCGCACATCTTCACCTCAAAACTAATGTGTGGGCCAAATTTCATGAGAACCAGTAGCACTGGTTAAAACATTAAGTGTACGCATACATAAATGTACACGTCCAGGTAATACTTTGTCAGTTGCTAGCTCTGCTAGCAAGAGACAGGCAGATGTGGGGAAAGTCCTAGATGTCCATGCTGACTCATAAATACCTGAACCAATTATCATGATTTTTCTATTTGCTGACAGTAGCCTACTCTCCCTTTAAAATCGTCAAATTCTATATCACCGAATCAGAATGGATAGGGGAAGGCGGGGTAAGTTGTGACAGTTTTTGCTTTTTGCATGTTAGAATTGATATGATTAATAATCTTGTCGAAATAAGTACCTTGCCTTGAAATTTAATTCTTCTGAAATATTTTCCACCTATATATAACTTTCTATCCCCACGCTGAAAGTCATCGTGACCTTTGAAAAAAACAATGTCAAATGGCTCAACTTGCCCCATATATGGGGTAAGTTTGAGCCACCTTCTGGGGTAAGTTGAGCCACAAAAACTATGTACAAAATGTATGAGGAGAGAACCAGCATGTAAATTTTTTGTTTAAAGTCTTTTCACTTGCTAGTTCTCTATAAATACTAACATCCTTTAAAAGGAAAAGAGCAGTCATGTAAATTTGCTCCTTTCAGCCAGCATTTCAACCAATTTTTATGGGTTGTTTGTTTTTTAAGATACATTACCATAGGAATTACCATGGCTCAACTTGCCCCATGCTGTTTGGCTCAACTTACCCCAGTCCGAACTTAGTGCGATAACTTTGTATCCACACATTTATTATGCATCCATCATATAAAAGACTATGACAAGAATGAAGATCCATACCTGGACTAATAATGTTGTTATCATGTCTTTATTATATGTAAAGACGTGTGTGTTTATAAAGCACTTATCTATTTCACACTCTTTTTTACTTTTTTGGCTGAAATTCACATTTTTCCCTCTAAAAAACTACTTTTTGTTTCAAAGTTGAAAACAATATGGTGGGGTTAGGGGTTATGCTATGGGTCATCAATACATGACACCACCACAATGTCTGACTCATTCATAATTGGCCTGGGGCTGGTGGCTCAACTTGCCCCTATGCTCAACTTACCCCGCCTTCCCCTACTTAGAATGTACTTGGACATATAGCTATGAAGCTATTTAAAGTGTTATACCATATGCCACACATGTACACATGATTTAAAACTGAGTTTTTGTGT
Organism: Lytechinus variegatus; assembly: GCF_018143015.1. Classification (NCBI taxonomy): domain Eukaryota; kingdom Metazoa; phylum Echinodermata; class Echinoidea; order Temnopleuroida; family Toxopneustidae; genus Lytechinus; species Lytechinus variegatus. The sequence continues at coordinate 22,757,567 of NC_054741.1, read as the reverse complement.
ACATTTGATTTTTAATTTTTATGCAAGGTGAGAGGGTACAGGTCAAACATTATTATAAAAGCAGAGAAGAGAAAATCCCTTTCAACTTTCTCATGATTATGATCCTTCTACTTCAAGTGCTTTCAATTTCTGTTTATTCATACTGTGTCTGTTCTTCTTTATTATAGTAACGCTCACTATTTTTTTCATCAAAATTGAATGCATTTTAGTTGAAGCAGCACATTCCACAGGTAATGGAAATTATCACCCATATCAGACATCTGAGCTGGTCATTTACAAAACCGTATTGCCCTACATTTTCTGAATATCGGGAAGGGTAGGTATATTGTTTGTATTTTCCTCGGTCTCAATGCGCGTATTTACTTTGCATGCAGAGACGAAGCAAAATATACCTTTGTATTTTCCCTGGTCTCACATCCGGGCATTTGTGGATGCGTATAAAGAGATACGCTTCATAAGGATCCGCCCACCAACAATATACGTCATAATAAAGACAACGCTGAATCCGAGCGCTTGCAAGTACGTCATAATGGTTAAGTGCAGAGCCTAGACCGATATTAACATGACACAATAGAACTCTTATTTTTAAAAGAAATATCCCCATTATCATGATTTTTGCTCTAGATATCTGATTTGGATGATAATAAAAATATTGACTGGCTCTTCTTTCGGGGAACATCAAATATATTGCCCTTAAATGACCCATATTGCCCTCGTCTAAAGACTCGGGCCAATATGATTCATTTGCTGGCAATATATTTGATGTTCCCCTCAAGGCCAGTCAATATTATATAATCATACACACCACTCTATCAGTTAAATTTGTCCAAAAATCTAAACATAATTAGTGTTTTTTTTTCTGCAGAACTGTCTTATTTTTGGTGCAGTACCCAATTTTTAAAAATCGACTCAAGGTCAGTCAATATAACATTCTTAAAATAAAGGACATGTATGTAAGAGTTTATCTTAATTTACGATTACATGTACATTTATGCACACAAGATACATGTAGACTAGTTAACAAAAAATATATATTTGTATGCATGTATGCTCTGATATAATATATTAATTAAGAAACCATATCTTCATTCACAAAAATATAATAGGTACTGATTTCAAAAGGATCTGCTTGACATACAGGATACAGCATTGCATTATTGAGTCTCCATTGTCTCCAGTAAATCCTTTCCCTTGGCTATTATTGAACTTCAATATCACATGATTGCCATGGTTCCAGGATATGTTTGTGACGATTAGTCATTTTGAAGACATTGTTACAAATAATTTCCCTGAAAACATAATGGTTAATATATGTACATTCCCCTGGTACACTGAAACAGTAATTAGTACCTACAGAAACCATGGCATTCTCAGACATAACTTAAATTAGCATATTTCCTGAAATCAGGGCTCGACACTAGCGGCGGTCCGACGGTCCCAGACCGGTAAAAATCGCCGTCGGGCCAGTAGATTTTCAGAAATAGGAAGATTTACTGGTCCGACATGACCAGTAACAAATATCATTGTCGGGCCAGTAATTTTTCCAAAAATAGCAAGATTTAAGGGTCCAACATGACCAGTAATAAAAACCATTGTTGGGCCAATAACTTTTCCAGAAATGGTCAAATTCACTTCAAACCACTTCCCCCGTTAAATTCTGTCATTCACACACAGAATGAATCGCAAGTGTTACTAGAGTAGCATACAGTACAGTGCATGCAGTGCAGTGTACATGTAGCCAGCCACACACCCACATGGTACCTTCTCTACTGGCTGCTCAAACGAAGCTTGGCTAAAGTAAACTCTGGCAGAAATCTCTCACAGAACTATCAAAATTCACGGTTCATACTCATGGAAGGCTCTTATAATGTCCGTATTTCCTAAAAATTGGAATAACTCATAATAATATCATTTGTACGCAGTAAAAGGAGATATTTTCACATCTGTTTTGGTTCAAACAGATCGGGTTTCGGGTGATATCGTCTCAATACATATAGCCCCACATATGCATTTGTGTGTGTGTTGATACACTTGGTTTCTGACTTTCTTTCGTAGCTGTTTTAATTGAGCCAAAAAGAAACTGATAAATCATTTAGGATAAAACTTTTAGCTTTCTTCCTCTGTTTTCTTCCTATCTTTCTTTCCTTCTTTCTTTTCAATCTTTCTTTTGTTTCTTCCCTATTTCTTTCATTTTTTTTGTTACTATCTTTTTTAATTTCTCTTTTTTTCTTTAATTAGTTCTTTCTATCCTTTTAAAAAATATTTTTCTCTATTTCTTTTTTCTCTCTTTCTTTTTTTCTTTCTTCCTTTCTTTCTTTCTTCCTTCCTTCCTTCCTTGTTCCTTCTTTCTTTCTTTTTTAAAAATATTTTTCTTAAAGTTTATTTCTTGAGTCCATCCATCCTATATTCATCTCATCTCTTCTTCCTTTCCTTCCTTCTTTTTACCCTTTTCTTTCCTACATTCTTGGTTTCTTTCTCCCTTCCATCCATCATTTATTTACCCTTTCTTGTTTTTTTTTATTTCTTCTTTCAGCCCTTTCTCTCTTTCTTGGTTTCTTTCTCCCTTCCATCCATCATTTATTTACCCTTTCTTGTTTTTTTTATTTCTTCCTTCTTTCAGCCCTTTCTTTCTTAATTACATTCATTCCTTCCTTTCCTCTGTCTTGTTCTTTCCTTTTTCCCTTTGTTAAATCTATCCCTTTACCTTTCCTTTCTTTTTTTGACTGCTTGCTTCCTTTCTCTCCTTTATTCTTTCATTCCTTCCTTTCTTTGTTTCTCTTTTTTTTCCTACCTTCCATCTATTCTTTTAACTTTTCTTTTTTATATTGCTTGCTTCTTTCCTTCCCTTCCTTTTATTTCTTTCCTTCCATCTATCATTTTACCTTTCCTTTATTTCTTCCTTAATTCCTTTCTTCCTTCTTTCAATCCTTCCTTCCCCTCTTTCTTTTGTCCTTTCCATCTCTCCTTTTACCCTTTCTTTTTTACTGCTTCTTTCTTTCCTTTACAACTTTCTTGATTTGTTCTTTATTTCTGTATTGCTTGCTTCATTTCTTTCCTTCATCTCTTTTTCTTTTATTTCATTTTTATTTTTGTTCCTTCTTTTTTCCTTCCATCCTTTCCTTCTTTAGTTTGTTCTTTTTCTTCCTTCCTTCTCATCTGTCCTTTCTTTAGCTTTTCTTTTCCTTCCTTCCTTCCTTCCTTCCTTCCTTTCTTTCTTTCTTTCTTTCTTTTATTCTTTCTTTTCTTTCTTTCTTTCTGTCTTGCTTTCTTTTTGTCCTTCATTCCTTCATTTTATTGGGGGGGGGGGGGCAACGAAAGGATAGAAAAATAAAATTGCGCCTTTTTTAATGTTTTCTTTATTTTTTTGGGACCAGTAGTCAGTAGATTTTAAGTTCGGACCAGTAAAAATTTGAAAAACTGGGTATCTACTGGTCCGACATGAATAGGTTGGACCAGTAGAAAAAATGGGTTAGTGTGGAGCCCTGCTGAAATACATGTACATGTATAGGCAACAGATATTAAAGCAATAAGCTTTTTTATAGGGTACTCCCGATTAACAAAAATTTTGAACAGATAAAAAAAAGACAAACAAAACATTGAAAATTTGATCAAAATTGGACAAGGAATAACAAGTTATGGCATTTCAAAGATTTGCAACATCTGAACAAAACAATTCTGTGCACGCCTTCATGAATATTCAATAAGCAAACTGATGTTATATCCCCAATTGTTCTTTTGTATTTATCATATGAAATTATGATCATTAATTTTTTCCCCCAAGAACTAAAAAATTTGGATTGACAACTGATATAATGATATATATAATGCATTAGATATTCATTGCTGCAACTTACTTTATTATAAGGGAGAATATCATTCACCATACCATTCACACATGTATGAAAAACTGAAACAATTATGATTTCATGTAATAACATATTAGAAAAAGGAAAGTGGGGGTGTGACATCATCAGCCCACCTCATGAATACTCATGCCGATATGCACATAATTTTTTTCATAAGATATTGCTAAACATAAATCTTCAATTTAACTTTGTTATAATTCATTATCAGATTTTGATGACATTTTCAGCATTTTGCTCTGTAAATTTTACTCTGTCTATATTTTCTGCCCGGAGTACCCCTTTAAATGTTTATTTTTTTCTTACAAAACTTACCAGTTCGACCTCGGGCACGCGATCCTCTTAGATGATGCCTTGCAGATGAGAAGGCAATTACATGGACACCTGACATATTTCTTTCCTTGTGGTGCTTCCTTTATTGGCTGTTTTGAAAGGGAAATCAGTTAAAAAATTATTGTTTGATTTTGCAAAAAATTATCAACATTTAATTCATTAATTTGCTTCAAATCATATTAAAAAAAAATAAGTTCCCTAGAGATTTCATACCATTACACTATGTTCAAATAATGGTCTTCAAATTACTTGCAAGTGTAGGACAAGTGTGAGGCTAGTACCTCTTTCACACTGCGCTCTTTTCCCAGTGAAGTTCGTCAGCGAAGGGGAAAGCGTCTAGTATGAAAGGTATACAGGAGAACTTCCCCAATGAACAGTTTTAGCAGAGAACTTCTCCATTTTTATGACGTCAGAGGTCAAATTTCATACCCCCAAAATCCCCCAAACTGAGACTCCATGCGTTGAATCAAGCAGATGGCCGATCAATCCAAATACTATACCCTAGAACAGAGTTTCTTTTATATGAACAATATTTATTATGAAAGCATCTTACATGCTAAAAATGTATTGAAAATATTACCATACTCTTGTGTTTTTTTTGCTCAAAATCTTTCTAAAATACATTTTGACACTTTTTTGTTCATTTTTTATTTCATAATTTTAAGCAATGTGAAATCAAAAAAAGAAATTGTGATTGTACACTTTAATAAAGTTCTGATTAGTTTTTTAAAATAAAAAATACAATACATTCTCCCAACTTGAAATCAAGTAAATAAATTCCCCTTACCGTTGCCTCTAGACACACACTGCACTTGACAACATGTTGATGCATCTTTCCTTCCAAGCTGATCATAGCTTGACAAACTCTGCAGTTGATCATGGGCATAGCTCCTGGTGGTCCGGGGGTGTATGGCGGAGGATCCTCTCCCGGCATGATAGGCGGGGGAGGTGTCGCATCAAATGGGGGAGGTTCTGAAGGTGGACCAAGATCTAGAAAAGATGAAAATAAAACAGTGGTCTTGGGGCTAGGCTTTGCCTTCATGCACCTAAGAGACTTAGGGGGTGTTGCAAGAAAATATTTGCAATCAATCGCAAATATTCTGTTGCAATTTTACAATCGATTGATCACTTTTAACCATAGCAAATCAGATTACACTCCTTGTTTCATGGAGCAGAAGATTAGCAATCAATCCAAATTTCCAATTAATTGCAGAGTACTTATGTTTGATTTCGGGAATGAAAATAAACTTGCAATTGATCGCAAGTTTCTTGCAATGCCCCACAAGACACATTAATGATTTATCAAGGAAATTTCCTGGCAAACATGGTGGAATAAAGTCTGGGTAATGGAATATTTAATACACCCAAATTTTACTTGAATTTGTTAAATAAAAAAAAATTAATTATTAAGTTGTTGGGTGTTTAATAGTTTGGACATTGAGAACATAAGGTTGCTATAGTACCAAACAGCACCAAAACTGAATTTAAGTTGAAAAATAATAGCTGAATGCCAAGGGATGTTTAAAATCACATCACCATTCAAAGTCACACTTCATGGCATGCAGATTGTTGTGGCTGGTGTTTTTTTCAATGCCTAAACAACCAAAACTAACACTCATTAAACTTCACATTGACCATAAACCACTGACTTACAAGCAGAGAATTTAGATGCCAATGAAAAAAAAATAGCCATGGAAGGAAATAAAACATAAAATATGAAGCAAAATAAATAAATAAAATGCAGATTTCTTTGTTTATTTTCATGAAGAGAAACTTGATTAGCAATTTGACGAATCCATTTTCTACATGAAGGAGTAAAATAATCAATGGAGATCTGAATTACGTGCAAAATTATATTTCAATTTATAAGATGAAAAATTAGGGGCAATGTCATGAAACCATGAATACCCCCAGTGAACAGGGTCCTAGATTTGTGAAGGCTTGGAAAATGTTAACCACTGCTGCCTAAGCTAAGTCAGTTTAACGCATGACCATGGACAGTAAAATAATTTGATAATGCAAGGATGCTCTCAAAGCATCTGGCACTTGTTGGTATCATTATCAAATGGACAAAGCGCAGAATAACTTAATATATCTAAGGTAAACAACTCAGGGCTAGAAAACCATTTTTTCCTTTTATTTGCAGACGGTAAAATTAAACTTAGACTCCATTCTTATTACCGTCCTAAAATTAGGTAAATGGAAACTAGTTTAAAAGGAAACTAGCGTGTGCAGGGGCGTCGATCCATTTTTCAGATTGGGGGGGCAAAATCATGAATCAATTTTCCAAAGGCGCTCGATCTCACCCACACACATATGCCTATATATATGTGTACATATAAATATGTATATATATATACACACGCACACACACACACAGACATATATATATATATATATACATATATATCTATCTCACCAGCAGATTAATGGGAGCGCGAAGCGCGAGCTGAAAATTTTGATATTTCGATGATCTGGAAAAAAAATTGAGTTTAATGGACGTTTTTAATAAAGAACAAGATATATATATATATATACATGATATATCCAACAAAAGATTATTGCAAATCGAAGTGGGAGTTCTTTTGAGGTTTAGAACTGAAAACGGGACCATATTCACCTATTTAATCATGGAAAGTATGGGTTTTTGTTACAAAAATGATGCGAGCGCGAAGCGCGAGCTGAAATTTTTTGATATTCCAATCTGAAAAGTGGACATTTTGAGCACGATTTTAGACGAAGAACGAGTTGTGTATCTCAATCTCGCTTGCTGATTTCTGTGTAACATTACAATCTTATTTTACTTTTAGCACATGCGGAATTATTGGGGGGGCAAAATGATATGTTTGCCCCCCCAATATTTTCATTGGTGGGGCGATCGCCCCCCCTGCCCCCCCATAATCGACGCCTCTGTGTACAATTAGAATGCCCGAAGTATTCTTGGAAGCAATCTTCCATCCAAACCAGTTAGAAAAACCACCTCAAGATGTATTTCTTTCAGATTGCTTTAGCAAAGTGAAGACACAACCGTTCTTAGGGAAGCGATCTTCGCACATTTTGAGCAAGCTACTCCATACACTGTGTATAGAATGCCTGCTCTGTGGTTTCAAATTTCCCGCAAAACATGTCATCCCCACCGAGAGTGTTCCGTTCCCATAGCAACAAGACCACTTTTGAGTGAAGTGGTTTTGAAAACCACTTTTGGCGGAGCAAATGGAATGCTAGCAAAGCGATCGTCCAAAATGGTTTCCAGTTAAATAATGTTAGAAAGTATTAACTATAATGAGAACAGGGTCAAAGTGATTGGCCTACTCAGATATAACATAATACCTTGGATGTAGGCATTTAAGGTTAATAACTGATTTGCCGAGTCTCGAAGACTTCTCATGAAGAATACCAGACACATTTAACATGATTCATTGTACAAATGCTTTTTATGGCAAAGCTAAGATGGTGGCATAAACATCAGCAATTTATTTCTTGCAGTTCCAGAAATAACCTTTGGTCTAGATCTACATGTAGCAATCATTTTCAAAAAGAAAAGTTGTATTTTAACAATTAGATCATCTATTCTAGTCATGACTATGAAGAACAATCTGTATTTTTACAACCATGAGTTTAATTTTACCATCTACTATCAAGAAATATTTTTTTACAGCTTTTGACTGTTGTTTACTTACAATTAAATCTAAGGGCTTGCATTGTGCGACTGATGTCTGACAAATAAGTGCCAGACACCTTGCTTGGAGAGCTCGAGAGTTAAGATTCTTAATAGATCTAACCTGGGAGAGTTCAGCCTGTTGCTCGTTAGCGAGTTCCATGGTCTGCTGGCTGGCGTCTTTCTTCTTAATTCTTTTTCCATTTTCCCTAATCTATGTTATGTATATATGTATAATGAGTGGTTTTATTACCAACTGGCCTTGTTGTAGTGTGTATTAACAAATGCGTGCATCATATGCATCAGAAAATAATTTCATATGCTCAAAACTTTGCATCATCCTTCCAAAGGGAATAGATGATGAAAAATGGTCAAGAACACATTTTCAAAGTCTTACTCTTTATGATACTATAGCTCATCAGTGTTTTTGTTGTTTTCTCAACTTTTCCCATAGAAAACACACGTTTGGTAATAGATACCATTTTCAAGAGACCAAAACATTTCACATCATGCAATCTATAAAGAGGGGTCCGATTGGATGCTGATAGTAGGTATGTTGCAAAAGCGCCCTCTAGGTGCATTCTGAATGAGGCATTGAGTGTGCTGGCTAGAATTGCAGGGCGACTGTGGGGGCATTGCTTTGTATTGTTCTTGCATGTGCAAGGAAAGGTTATTCCCCATGGCATCATTGTTTTTACATAGTTGAATGTTTATGGCAGCTGTCTAGACTTGAAAAAAATCTCACTTGGTGATCTTGCGACTCTGTGCTACTGGAACTTTGGCCTTGTTTTCAACCTCTTGCTATTCACATTTACAGGTATCATCCCACTCTAAAAGGTATTCTTCCCGATAGAGCAACATTTAAACTATATTGTGGTGAAATTTGAATGAAATCTACTGACGCTAAGTGTGTTTTTTATGTCCCTGTTTCGGCGGCATCTGTTATTTTTGGGAGTGTTTTGGGGCACTTCCATATGCAAATGCATGCGCATTGCCGTTTTCTATTAGTGCAACTTGGTCCCAATTAAGATCACAACTTTTGGCTTAAAAAACAAAGGAATACATAAGAACTGAAGAGGCGATATATATGACCTTAAAACTGCAATAACTTTCTTATTTCTTGGGCTATTGAGATAAATGAGGTGTTAAATTAAAGGTCTTGATGAGCTCTAAATGATGCCATGAAGAAAACACCTTATTTCTGATATTTATTTTTTTTTGCAACATACCTACGGTACCAGGTACTGATAGTGTAAAAATAATTCAAAAAAATGAAAAAAATTTCGGCAATTTTTTTACATATTTTGTAGGTACCGGTGTATTTATGGTGAAAGTTTGGTAAATTTTATGAGAATAATGTGTTTGATATGATTGAATTCATGAAAAGTGTTTGGTAATGCAATCCACTTCCAATTCCATGCTTTTCTCTGACTCTGAGTCTGACTCTGGATTTCTTGACCGAAGAAATTCTTCCTCAATTTAACTGGGAACAATCTTATTACTTGTAATTTACTGTCTTTATGCCCATCATACCGTAAATCATGATAACGAACAAACACAAATAGTTGGAAAACTAACGTTACTTCTTCATCCTAGGTTTTTTTCTTTTCTGCCGGTATGCATGCATGAGATGAGAAGTCAGCGTTCCAAACAAATGAATTGAGTTGACTTTGTGCACATAAAACGAATGGCATTTCATTTTCAATTCAACAGTCAACACACACCCAACACGCACTGACACTTTCATAACCATGATAACAAACATCATCATGATCATGTTTAATAAAATGACAGTCTACAGTAAATTAAACTCACCTGCATTTTGGACATTTGCTACAGCGTGCACAGGAGGGGCAGTTGGTATAATTTCTTCTTCCTCATGATATTCATCCTGACAATGATTGTTCAATAATGGTTCGTTTTCTTCCTGTCTGCTCGCCATGTTTGTGTGCAATATTGTTGTACACGATCGAGTTAAAGCAATGCCTTACAAAGATAAACAACTCTACATGAAAAGCGAAGCATGTGTATTCAAAAGAGTACAATGCGCATCTTATGATTATAGCTTTAGAAGGGGCTTGAAGGCCTTAAAGGAAACCAAAACCCAAAAAGAGAAACAATCTTATTGGAAAGAGTAAAATGAGAGGAACAATTTAAAAAAAGTTTCATCAAAATCGGTTATGAAATAAACAAGTTATGGATGATTAAAAAGTCTTGTTGCACTTACTATGTGGATCCTCAAATTGGCAAACGTGCTTCAAAATGGCTGATTTTGTGGACAACTCTCCATTTGTTTTGTACACATATTTTCAGATTTTCCCCTTTATTTTACATATTTCACATTATCTCCTCCTGACCTTGACATATATGGTGTGGATTATATTTTCCCATGACATATGTTGTGCTCAGAAGGAGGCAAGATGCAATTTGGAAGATAATGAGGAAAATCTGAAAATTTGTGTACAAAACAAATGGAGAGTTGTCCACAAAATCAGCCATTTTGAAGCACGTTTGCCAATTTGAGGATGCCCATAGAAAGTACAACAATAGTTTTCAAACTCCCATTACTTGCTTATTTCATAACCGTTTTTTATGAAACTTTTTTTAAATTGTTCCTATCATTTTACTCTTTCCAATAAGATTACTTCTCTTCTTGGGTTTTGGTTTCCTTTAACGGGCCGGGGAGGATGCTTAAAAAATTCTTAGCTTGAAATGGGAGGGATTAATCGTGAATAAATTAAATGTAGTAAGGGACTGTATAATGGGGAAAAAGATAAAAAAAGAGCCTACAGGGGACTTCATTTGATTCAGGGGGGGGAGGCTTGTTCTAGCTGATCACCATATAGAAGATATGCAGTCAAATGACCAAAGGAAAAAAAACAAAGATAGCCCCCCGCGCCAAAAAAAAAAAGATGAAAGCATAAACAGAATGAAAAGAATATTACATTATAGAACCATCTTTAGCATTATTATCCATGATAGTTGAGTGATGTTGATCATAAATCAATGATAAAACTTCGTAAAAAAAAGTGGGGACATCATCAGCCTACCTGAATATTCAAAAAGACATGCCTAGAACTGTTTCACCTGAATAATGCAAATATTTTATCCGATTTTGATGAAATTTTCAGCATTTTGCTCCGAAGTTTCCTCTATCATTTATTTAGATATAAATGTTTTCAGCCCGGACCATCCCTTTGATGAGGTTCACTGCCGCTAAAACACTTTAAACACCTCTTTTTTTTATTTATGTATTTATCAGAAGTCACTAAATGCATGAAATATAATACAAATCTCCATGGTTTGGGAAAAAAACAGATCAATGAAAATTAATATATATATATATACACGTGATTGAAATTATTTGAAGAGAGGGAGAAACTTTAAACACCAATTTTATACAGATAGGCCTATTTTGTCCCAGATTTACACACTCAGGAATTCCATTAACTTTTGGGATGAGGACACCGCCGAGAAACAGGAGGCTCTTAGTTTGAGAACCATAGGGTATACGTACTATTATAGGCCTACATTAATTCCGTATTTTGACTTTTTATCATGGTGGCTAGAATATTTTCCTTTCATATGTCTTGTTACATTCTTACAAGCAGGCCCTGCAATCAGTATGTACTAGTAATGATCATGCAGTCGGCAAAATTCCCCCTTTAACATAAAATGGGCAATTTTCTCATTTTGGGACAGTTTTTATATCACACTATTCGCATTCAGCGCCTGAAAAACACCCTTTCCATGTTTTATTATTATTTAGGTCGGATGCAAATCTTAAATGGAAGTGACCCTAGCAATGATTCGACTATTATGGTCTATGGACCCCCCAGGAGGGGGGGGCACTCGACCCAAAAAGTGGTAGGGGTGTGCTCCGGGCGAGACAAAAAGCGGGGGCTTTGGAGCGGGCTTATTGTAAAAAAAGGGGGGTTCTCGGAACGGGCTTCGGAACTACAAATGTTTGTGAAAACGGGGGTCCTTGGAACGGATCGCCGAGTGAGTATGCATCATAGAGTTAAATACGTTAGGTTTATATAACTCTATGGTATGCATCCATGGAACGGGCATGCGTGCATGACAGTGCACGCATGCCCGTGGCGATGTTCGGATGGCGATGGTTAGCGCTCTGCGGCCACTTTTCACCAAAAATGCGCAGCTCATTGAAGCAGATCAATGCGACCGGAACAAAACGGCGTAACAGAAAAAAATATGAGAAGCTTTGGAGCGGATTTCTTTCTTTTTTCTCGATAAGAAGAAAATGCTATGCCTTAATTGAGCCAGCTTTCTTTGTTCTTTTTCTCAATAAGACAAAAATGCTATGCCTTGAAATGGAAATTTTAGTGTAAAAATGGGGGTCCCCTCCGCGGCGTATACCCACTATGCATTATATACTGAGTGCCCCCCCCCCCCGTATGGACCCCAAGGCCCCAGGCCTCGCAGATCGATGTACGAGACTCCTAATCGTTTTGCATTGCAGTAGTTACTCACAGATCACGCATCTATGAGTATAGGTAGGTCATCCTCGATTGTACACCGTTTGCTTTAGCCTCGTCGATAGTTTGCGAATTCAGACACTTGTGAATTAACAATTTTCCAAACAGATTTTCTTCTACTTATTTCAGCCACTTTCACATCTTGAATAACTTATTTAAATTATAAAAAACATAAAGCTATTGAGAATTCCCTCTTCCGGTGCCTTAAACTTTGTTATAGTAAAATCATATTTCAAACCAAACGTTTTAAACGCATAATCGATTTTGTACAGAAGTATACAATCTAAGACTACAGTATTACTCGTGACGTTTTATGGTCTTTCCCTGTATTTCCCAGAACAAAAATAAGAATGATATCACTGATCTGTGAAGAAGTTATTTTGAAAAACAATAAGATTTATTCTAAACTTGTATAGTCTTTTTAAAATCTTAGTTTATAGTTGAGCAATCATTGACTAATCTGAATGCAAACCATCTTATTCTATATACTGGTATAGGACTGGGTGGACCCAGGGATGGGGGATGCAGGAGCAGAGTGTGGTTTTCTTTTCTTTTTTCCCCCCTAAATTTCCTGGCAAGCAAGTACCCTCAATTCTTGATTCTCATTAAGAGGGGGCACTTTGAAAATAAAAAAATACTTTGAATTATCTAGATATGTGCCCCCTGCCCTCCCCCTTTATTTAATTTTGGTTTTAATCAAATTGGAATCAAAAGATCTGTTGAACACTTAAGGTGCATTAATTTTTATGAAACTTGCAATTAATAGTATGATTTTTCATTTCATTTTTATTTTTTTCTATTCATTTATTTATTTTTATTTTATTTTATTTTTGGGGAGAGGGGGGGGCAACTACTTTTTCGCCCATGACTGTACATAAAGAAATCAACCAAACCTTTCTAGAGATCAATTATGCATGAAGCAAATAAATGAAATTGTATGATTGACAGAGCACAAATTGATCGTTAAAACTACTTAATTCACACTGCTTAATATCTCCAAATATGGTCAATAGGGGCGATATGCAAAGAAGAGAATTAAATGACACCACAAACACACATCATTGCTTTTCTACAACATATGTAAGATCATTTATTTCAATTCATTTAAAATTGCAGATTTTATTGTAAAAAAATCTTTAGATTGAATTATGACACAAGCTACTTAATGGCGACTATATGTGATTGTTTGCTAATTCGATTCCATATTATTGACATAACTTTGTTTGCAGCATGTAGCCATACTACATAAATTTTGACAATAAAATACACAAGTCTACAACTAGGATGGTATAATATGAGGTAACATTGATGAAAAAACCATTAAGATTCTTTTTAATCATGCATGAGGAAATACAGATAGAATAGAAAAATTGTGATTTGATGAGAGCTTTAACAGGATAATCACATTTCAGTATAGTTTGATTCCAGTCTTTGTACATGACACCTCTATCTGGGCAATGATGGATAGAATTGATGAAATCTCTGATGGTAGAAAAATGATGCTTAATGCCCCAAAGCCCCTCATCTGAACGCCAGGGCTTGACATGACTCTACAACTTTTTCTCACCTTCTATATTCATATCTCTGTCATCTCGGTCCCTTTCTGACACAATGAAGGGGTTATGTGGAATAGCAGTTCCATGATTTAAAAAAATTCACTTTTCCTCATTCTCCGTCATTGTTTTGTATGTATCATACAAGTAGTATATGAATGTATTAAAGAGAGGATCTAAGCTCTCCACCTACACATAAATACATGTAGTAGCGTATGCAGGATTTTTGAAAGGGGGGGGGGTTTGAGCTATATGAAAAGTTGAGAAGCAAAAACAATTACCAAAAAGACTGGGTCTTTTCGTACCAAGCAAATTTGAAAAGGAAAAAAAGGGTTTTAAATAATTTTGAGGGGGGGGGGGTGACCCCTGCAACACCCCCCCCCCACTACTGAATACATGTTTTTAATTAAACCTCCTTGCTCCTTTTTCAAGCATGCTGTGGGACGCAGTATTCTTGTTTCAAGTGCATAAATCACTAAACGTAAAATACATATTTCAATCATGTATAGAATTATATTTCATTGAAGTTAACATACCAATATATCACTGTTGTGTCAAGATTGGCAAGTATCCATCGATCGATTGCACAAATCAATTTCATTAAAATTAAAAAATAAAGTGGATGAAGGTATCTTCTATAAAATGAAGAAAGTATTCTCTGCTCTTTTTTCTCTTGCTACTTTTTATATGCTTCTTAGAAGTTTTGTAAGAAAAGACGCTTAGTTATTACTTAAAATATACTTCAATATGAACCTATTTCCAATGAACAAAAAGTATTCCGATTTCTACTAGGTTAACACAGTATCCACTGTATTCCTACTAATAATGAGTGAGAAAATACTTGTGTTTCAGCTAAATTGAACCAAACCATATATAAAGATGTAGATAAAGAAATGGAACATATATGTCAGGTATACGTTTACCTTTGAATGTTCCTATTTCAGTAAATGAAAATGAAAATTATAATTATAATCAATATTCACATTTCCTGCTAGCATTCTTACTTTCTGTAAATCACAAATTACTAGCTTGATTTATTGATCCTATCATAATGTGAATTTAAAGTCAAAGCTTCCATGCTGGTAATGTACTGATCAAATCATTTCTTGTATTTCAATAAATCTCTAAATGAAAATAGAAATTACAATCAATATACAGAAGGTAGCTGTAAGTATTCCTTGGCTCCATAACATAAGACCAATCAATTTGATTCACCGATCCTATTATGTTGTTAAAGGGGAAGTTCACCCTGACAAAAAGTTTATTGTAAAAATAGCAGAAAAAATAATTAAAAAATATTGCCGAAGGTTTGAGAAAAATTCATCAAATAATTAAAAATTTATTCGAATTTCAATTATTTGATTTGTGACATCATATGCGAGCAGCATTTCTACAAAGCGAATGGTAAAAAAGTCAATGAAATGTCATTTTCTCAGAAAATTTAAAATGGTTTTCACTGTAACTTTTGTATATCGATAGACAAATCATTTCACACCCGATCACGAACAGAAAACAAAATTAAGTCATCAGGAACCATACAAAATTTGAAATTCATGCATTTTATATTACATAACACATGGGGCAGCTGCTCGTTTATGACGTCACAAATCCAAAACTTTGAACTCTAATAACTTTCTTACTCTTTAACGGATTTTCCTCAAATCTTCACCAAAATTTTTGACCATCTTTTTAATCTATTTTTACAACAAAGTTTTCTTCAGGGTGAACTTCCCCTTAAGACGAATATCGCTAGCTAGTACTGAACTGTTCACTTCATATCAACTATTAATAGATCTCTATCATTGATGAAGTGTTACTGCATTTCAGTTGATTATAATTCTACTACAAAAGTGACAAAAGATGGCATTTACAATGAAATGAAATAAAATACATTTTTTCTCAAATTTTATGACTAATAAATCTTCTGAAATGAAGCCAAGCCTGGAATTGGTCAGTGGGTGACAATTTCAACATAGATACATAAAGTGCTTTACTCCAGGCAGATGGTCCTTATGGAAAGGTTCCTAAAATTGTACAAGCTCCAATGGAAGATTTTACTAATTTCAAGAAAAGAAATTGCCATGTATGGACAGGTGAACCTTACAAACAGATAGCCACAAGAGCAGGTTTGAACTTACGCTGCAAAAACTCTGGTGTTGATTTAACAACAGCCTGGAATCTATATCTGTCCACACCAGAGAAGTGTTAAACAACACCAGTTTGGTTTTGGTCTAACACCAGATATGCATTTATACAACACCAGTTAGTAATGAAACAGCATCAGTTTGATTCCAAACTGGTGTTGTTTCAATACTTCTCTGGTGTGGACAGATATAGATTCCGGGCTGGTGTTAAATCAACACCAGAGTTTTTGCAGTGTAGTAGGCCTATTATCTAGAAATAAAGGGTTTTATTAAATACACCAGCATGAAAGACATCAGATTTAGAATAAACATAAAATCATTTTTCTACATACAACACACTTCTTAGTTTCTAAAAGATGATTGTGCAATAATAATACAAACACGTACACACAGAGATCATAAAAATATATTGTGCAATGAAACATTGCATTAGAGACGTCACATTTTATTTGTTAAAAATATTTCATTTCGCATGGATGATATAATCTGATTTTTGGCAAATATTGTGAATTTATTAATTGCTTATTTTTTGTAAATCATTGAACAATTAGATATTTTTATTTTATCAGAATCATTTGGCACATTATTTTCAAACTTACAAACTCTTGGTGGACATTTGGTTTGATTCTGCTTAATTGATATTGTAATATTTACCACGAACAAGCCAATTTACAATTTGTTTTTCAAATCAGGCTTTTTGCCCATAATGTTGAATTCCTATTTGGTCCCACACTATTCAGTCTATCTGATGACTGATAAGTTGGTTTTAATAATAGCAGAAAAAATACATATGAAGTTTTGATGAAAATCCGTCAGAGAATTAGAGAGTTAAGAATATTCTAATTTTTTATATTAGTGATATGATATGCATACAGCACCTCCATATATCATGTAGTATACATTACATAAAGTTAAAGTTTTAAAGGAACGTGATGAATAAAAATATTTTTTGGAAAGAACATGGTATGAAATGAGGTGTCTGAAGAAACATTCATATCACAATATATTTTTTTTCTAAATGACAATTTGGGAAATTTATATCACACAAAATATGGAAAAGCTGCTTGTCAATCAAAACTTTAAAAGTTCACAACTTTCTTATTCTTCATCAGACATAACCCATTATTTTTCTTATTTTAGTAAAACCTAACTCATCATCAAAGTGAATGTCCCCTTTAAGACAAACTCATAATAGATAAACCTATAAAGTTGCAATAAGACCATTTTGTTCAATCATCAGAAGGCAAAATGACAAGTGCGCCAAGTGGTAATTTAGTTTCAAGTGATGACTATAAAACCAAATGGCAATGATACTAAACTGACAGCAAATAATAGCTGGTGTATCCATATGGTGTAACATAATCTGAGGGTTAATATTATAAAAAAGTTCTCATGCTTTGATTTGATCATGTGCTATAAAAACTTGAAATATTCATTTAGGCCCTGTAACACAAAACTTAGTGATCCAACTAATCACTCGGAAAATCACTCAGAAAATCACTCAGAAAATCAATCGTATGATCAGTTGCTAGTTTTGTGTTACTTTACATCCCATCAATTGAAAACAATATTTGGTGTCCTCTTCACAGATTGCTGCTTGACAGGCAAGAAAAACGGAGGAACCGGCAGCTGACTCACGGCATCATATAGAGGGCAGTCTTTAAACTCGCAGGGGAGATCAGCCCAAATGTACCTGACGGCCATTGGGGGACCAGAACAGGGGTCTTCAATCGCAACGGTAGCATTCTGATAGAGGCTCATGATGGTAGTGGTTACCCAGGAAGAGTTACCCTGAAGAGGACAGTCGGCGAAGGATGATGCACAGCAAACCTGAAGATGATGTTACAAAGGTATAAAATTATAATGATAGAGGTGGAATGGTGGAGTGAACAGGGCGTCTGGCTGAGAATTAAAAAACAAAGTGTTCAAGACCAATTGAAAGGGGAGCTGGAGTGATACTGGGTCATAAATATGTTTTTAAGGGTATGCAGAGCAATAGAAAATGACTTAGCAGGGAGAGCTAATAAACTCCGAAGAAATGATTACATGTACTCCTAAAATTGTGACAATAACTTTGGAAAAGACTACTTGATAAAAACTGAATTTTTCTAGTGCGAGTCTGTTTAGAGGCACTATTGTAACATATTCTGCTGTCAAACTATAATTTGTCAGAAGATATCTTAAAGCTACTGTTCTTATGAATTTCATATATCAGGGTTTATTTACCACTGGAAAAATTGGAAAATTAACATTTCTTGCATCACAACCTCACAATCACTTTCAGAATTTGTCTAGCATTCGATGTCTTAGCATGAATTTTGGATACGGGATTACAGGAAGGTTCAAGAAACAAAGAAATTGGCATTTTTTCCAGTTATTTTTACTGCTTCGTGCCGTCTCTCGTGCGTGGTGCATGGTGTACATGGTATATTATGAAAATGAAACGGGAAAGAAAAAATAAGCTGGCGCGAAACGCGGGACTTTGGAGAGGGGTTAAAATGAATAGCGCCAGCTTAAGTTGCACTATAACCACAATACAACGCAAGCTAACTCTCGCTCAGTATGCTTGGCGTCTCTTTTAACTTAGCCAGGGAACTTCGCTGCTTTGAATTAAGAATAAAGTCGAAATTAGTGTCATGAAGGTGGGTGCGTTTGTTATGGACAATGTTTGATTAAGATCGTAATAATTGCTTCCCATTACCCGCGGCTCATACCCCTCTAAACGACATTGCCCTGGGCGGCTACGCCCGGCCACATGATGTGTTGTGAACTGGCAGATGCCTTACATGTTCGGGAGGGGTTACAAGGGCGGGCCCGTCACCGTGGATAAACCGCACCCCCAACTTTTGCTTATATCCCACCGAGAAAAAGGTGCGGTTAATAGACCGTTACTTACGGTAACCACTAGACCACACGACCCTGGTACCATGGGTGTCAATTGTGTTGTGAATCTATTGTTCAAGGGGGGGGTGATCTATTGTTTCATCCCCCCACCCCACTTGAATATTATGACACCAGTGCCTGGTATTCCACTCCACCAACTTTGTAAGCACGAAACACAAATCAAGAGTACTGTGACAAAATTACGCAGCAGAACACTACAGCCAACGTGCAAATCGAAAGGGTCCTAACATAATGTCTTACATCAAACCCAGCCTTGTTGTTCATCTTGAGTTTTGCTTTTCCATCGTTGAACTGAATTGAAAGAGAAGATGAGGCGATATACGAGACGTTGCTTGGGAAAGGGCCTTGGAATGTTGTATAATTCTCCCCATAAGCAACTGCTCTAGCACCTAGTAGTAGCCTAGCCGACACATCCTCTTTGTCACGAGGATGAACACTATATTAAGGAAATGAGAAAACAAAGTGGAATGTCACAGAAATTAGTATCTCTAATTTTATTGTACCTACATAGTCAAAATAAAATTAGAACTCTGAAAATAATCTTAACGTTCCTCTTATCTTTTATTGTACCTCACATACACTGAACAAGCATGATGTCAGAGCAAAATAATGAGTCTAGTAGGATGTGCATTCAATGTATGTGCACTAAGATAAATATCTACAGATAAAGAGGTATTCTTTAAATTGCCTTATCTATTTTTAGTTTTACTTCCTTGGAAACAATAACAGAAGTTGGAGGGTACTTGTATCACAGTAACTTAATATATCTGTAATGAAAAAGGTTTACTACAAAGGATTACTCTTCAGATGCTTCAATAGACAAGATATGAACAGCTTAGATGGATTATTAACTGTATTTACTCAAAATTATGCCCCAGTAATTGCCATTCCCACAACTATCTTTTATGTGCAATTTCAAATTAATAACCTTTTTGACCCATGGCATTTGACTTGTGACTAAAAATTCTAATAATTCTCCATATGCACACAGGAGCAAAGTGTGAAGTTGATCCCTTTAATTATTATTTGGGTAAGTTCTACAAATTAACTACTAATGAGAATAATGATAGCAGTCAGATCTTACTTGTCTCAAAAAAGGGAATGATATATATTACGACTAAAAAGTCATAAACAATGATATATGCAAGCACATGTGGGTGTGTGTTTTTTTCATGTGTGTGTGAGAGAAAGATAAATTAGGTGTGTGTATTCTGTGTAGACAGACATATAAATCCCTACACTCACAAAATACAAGTTTGAGGTGCAATGTTTGACTTCACTGGGAATGCACACATGTGTCACTATTTGTATTCAAGTTATCAACAATGGAATATTTCTGCTCTATTTGCTATTATTTCCCTTTTGTGTGATCATATGATCCAACAAGCCCAACCAGGAAGGAATATATTGTATGTAAAAAGAATATCTCTCACAAATTTTACAGTATAACTTTCAGTCTTGAAATGCAATCACCCTTCAATTTATTTATTTTTCACTTGTTATTCCAACACAGCTGAATAAAAAGTTTGAAGATGATGATAGAGGTTGTCATAATGATGACAATAATGATGACAATGAACATAATGACAGAAGACAAGGACCCCGTCTTACAAAGAGTTTTGATTGATCCGATCATCTTAAACTACATGTATATGGAAATCCAACAATGTCATAATTTTTCCAGAAAATTTGCATGTTCTTCGTAAACAAAGAGAAGCACACTGAATTTTCAACAACAAAAAACAATGAATGTAAGATTACACACAATACCTAGAAAATATTGTGAACAAACATACATTTTAGCTGCTGACGTTGCTGGCTTTCCATAGCTGTGGTTGATCGGAACAATCGTAACTCTTTGTAATATGGGGCCCAGAACTTACGGTCCATGGGGTGATTTGAGATCAGGTAAATCAATGGCAACTGCCATGAAGACATCAGGCATGAGTGGATTAGGAACGTAGCCGTAGTCTGCTGTCTGGTGCCAACGCAAAGCAGTGAAATTAGCATTCCCGGGATATTCTGAATTACAGAGCTTCATGAAAAAAAATCAGATGATAATTAAAAATGTCAAACCAGTGAAAGTATTAATATCCTATTCAGAATTCCTTGTTTTAAATCTCCTTCATACTTTAATAATGCTACTCATATTAAATATACAAGTGACAAAGATAACATTTAGTTTTTGATAATCAAATTTTTGAGCATCAACCTACTTTTCAAATATCTACCAATCATTGTACACAACCATACAATAACATTTTTTTAAAAAGAAAACTTCAAATTTTGTGGCGGATTCATTGCCACTTTGGTAAAAAATGATAGTCAAATGAGTAGCGAAATTGTAAATCTTATAATGGATGCTCAATCTTATATTGCAATATCATTCATCCATGAAATATACAGCAATATTTGATCTCATATTTGAGGATGGTTAATTTTCTACAAATTCAATGTACAAGACATTTGGATAAAAGCTACTGATACAGAAGTGTGAATGTTCACACATTAAAACCTTAATCTAAGGTGGCTTACCTGGACAAAACCAAAAGGAAATTGTGGATTCATGACTCCCCCAGTACTAGCATACCACTCCTTTCTCCAGCTGTTAATCATATGAGGGAACAAGCAGTTGTACGTTGATGGGTCATGAACTGCATTATCTTCTCCTAAGAATTGACCAAAACATACAAAGAATTCATGGTAAATTGTTATTATTCTTCTTATTATAGATTCCTATAATGCTATTTTGTAGCTTTACAGACCCAACCACTTTTCTAGAAGCTTTGATTTATTTCATACTGTACAATCTAATAACATAAAATCGTGTCTTGACATTTATATTGCATTATTTCTTTGGAATTAAATCACTACACCTGAAAGTATTTAGGCTTAATTAATACAGTTTTCATAAAATTTCAATTTTGTTGCACAAAAATTGAAATAATATATAAGTGCTCAGATACAGTAACAAGAGAAATATAATTTTTATCAGGGTAGTTTTCTTCATAAAAGATATCTTTACCTTATGATCCAAATATTATTAATTCATATGAAGATATTATGAGCTACTTTCTTATCCCAATCCAGGTACTCATCATGCTAAGAGTTGGGATTGCTTTAATCAGTCACAACTAATTGATTCCACTTCCATCAATAAAAACTTCAAAGTTATTGATATAAAATTTTCACCTAGGATGTGAGCAAGCTCATCCATCTAAACAATGGCAAATAAATGAACTATTGATCATATTCAGACTTTATAAAATATTTTGAAGATATTCATAATTCTGGATCATGTTGTTGCTGCCTTGGTGGCTTTCCATTGTTGAGAATGTGTAGATCAATTGCAAGTCTTTATAAGACAGAGTCTATCAACCTAGGTTATACCATTGATGGTTTGAAAAGTAGATATTTCACTGTAATCCACCAATCCCATGCCTTTGTTGTATGACCATCGACCAGTGATTCCTAATTTGGTATCAGAAAGCACATGGATCATGGTATTCCATGATTATGAACTTAATATGACAAAGCATTTTTTTCTTACAATCAAGGATATACACCTGTTTTGAAAAGCTTGCACTTGTGATGAATCAAACTTCATTTGTCCTTAACCAGTGACAGCATGGTATACAAACTAATGTTTAGGAGTGCAAAGGATTATCATCTTTCACCGAATGAAGTATTCTGTCCATTGCACTCCTAAACATTCATTATTTGTTTAATATGACACCTAACATTATATCTTTGTCATTTTAATAGAATTTATTCATTAGGATGCCTATGTGCATGCAGTGCAAGTGCAGTCTGTCATATGTATGCGAGTAATGCGACAGTCAACGGTTGATTGTTGCATACATACATGTAACAGTGATACATACATGTAACAGTGATACAATGCTGCAAACTAGAGTGCAGGTTGTCTTGGCGAGCATGCAATGGACAAAATCATATAGATCCAAAATTGCATGATGAATGGCTCCACTCTTGAACGAATAATGATGTCATTGTAAGATGGGCTGAATTATCGGTAAAAAACAACCAGTCAAATGACAAATATCTATGTAGGTGATAATTGCAGATGAAAACCTAAAGATAGATCATGATCAAAGTGATTCTTACCTTGGTACCAGATAGCACCTTTAATGCTCATATTAAGGAGAGGATGAATCATTGCATTCCAAAGGACACTATGACCTTGTGGTCCACCAACACGTTGGGAGACTACAGACTCTGTTCCATTGAATGTCTTTTCTGGTCTGGATGAAGACTTATTCAATTTGACTTGATTATCAATCCTGAAAGAACAGCAGAAGACTAGTGTCACACTTATTCTGAAAAACACTGTCCTGTCTAAGTAACCAAGGATATAAAGAACAGAAATATTAACATAAAATGCAACATGGCCTTCAGAATCAACACTGAAAGCGTTAGTGAAGTGCTATACTTATTGATTGCTTTCATGGATAAATGGCCTGTGATTGTTGCCCAAGGAGAGGACACTTTTCCCTTTGTTATTCAACTTTTTCAGATTACCTTACACTGTCTTCCTGTCTCTCTGCTACTGATATATTACAGCTGCTTAGCACCTCAGGAGGTGACCACGCTTCTGCAGGAGTACCACCCCAGTTTATTGAAATTAAACCAATAGGATACTTTAGGTGATCATGAAGGTCTCGTCCAAAGAACCAACATACAGCAGAGAAAAACAATGCACTCTTGGTATTCAGACCTCCCAAAGAAACTACCAGATAGATTGAAACACAGAATAATGTTACTTGTTTGTATCTTTATAGGTTCTATATATACAATGATGGTTCCTCAAGGATATGTATTTACCCCTCTGATGTTTAGTCAGATTACCTTTCACTGTCTTCTTGTCTCTCTGGTGTTGATATATTACAGCTGCTTAGCACCTCAGGAGGTGACCACGCCTCTGCAGGGGTACCACCCCAGTTTGTAGAAATTAAACCGATAGGATACTTAAGGTGATCATGAAGGTCTCGTCCAAAGAACCAGCATACAGCAGAGAAATAGAACTCAAAGTTGACATTCTGACCTCCCAAAGAAACTACAAAATAAATTACAATACAGATTTACAGTTATCGGAACATTGGTTAAATATTAAAAAAGGTGAACCACAGATGTGTTTTCAACAAGTCCCCCAGATAAGAACGATAAGCAATTACTATCTAAGCGAATAAATACTTATGAACAACAAAAAAGGAGTGATTATTGAGATAAGACCAAATATGTTTATAAAACAGTGATTATTATAACTAACACAAAAAGATTTTCTGGCACAATATTTCTTATTTTCTGACAAGTTATAAAGGAGGGCACTTGCCACCAGCGGGAATACTTCTAACTTATTAGATAACTTTTTTTTGTCAAAAATGAGAGTTGAAAAATTAATATTTGATCAACACCTTGATAGATATTAAGGTACTACTTAAATGATTAATACTAATAATAGAGAAAATCTAACCTGGATTGGGCAAAGACCATGGTTTATAAACACTTTGAAGATCATACAAAGGCACAGTCGACTCCACCTCGAACACTGAAAGAACTCGAATAAGAGAATACTGGTATGACTCAATAAGAGCCTCGGTCCCATTGAATGCCTGGAAAGTGGTGAATAAAAAAAGGCATTAACACCAGCGATGAGTCAAGGTTTGTTTTGGCAAAAATATATATCTTTTCTGCTTTCAGCTGAACTCAAATTTTGTAAGGAATTTTTGATGAGTCTTCTATTTTCAATGTGAAATCATCTAATTGTAGCTGTTTGTTTTCAGCATTTTCTCATTGTTAAATCATCATCACCATCAATACTTATCAAAGCTAACATCTTTAAAAAAAAAAAAAGAATGTAATAATCCATATCAATGCAACATCCTTCATTCAATCAGGTCATCTGTTGAAAAACATGGTAAAGGTTACCAGAGTGCATTTAATGAGAAGACCTGTGCTTTGATTTTTATTGAGATCAAACTTACAGACTTGACATCAAACGCCATGTTACTTTGTCCACTGCAAACCCAAACATCTCCAAAGAGAACATCTTCCAGTGCAATAACTTCTTGAACTCCTTGATTGTCTGACGTTATCTGGATGGTGAAAGGACCACTTGGAGGTTGGGGGTCAAGGGTCACTTTCCACACCCCTTCGCTTGTAAAAGTAGCTGTGATAAATAAAAGAGGAATGACAAAGTTGAAAACTATTCACAAATTTGAACTAAATATACCTACTGTTTGGTTTAAAATGATCAAAAAAGGTGAAAAAATAACCAACTTCCATGTAGTATGGAACATGTAGCATTTTTCATTCTGGCAACCACCATGGAAACCTTGGTAGGGCATGGTATTTACCATCACATTGACTATGTTATTACAACAGGATTTTAAAGGGGAAACAAAAGTTAGGTGAGGGAAAAGAAGAAACCAAGGGGCCGGCAAAGAGAAAAAAGAAAATGAGAATGATTAGGGAGAGGTAAGCAAAATGGGGGAGGGGAGGAAGAGAGGGGAAAAGAAAAATAAAGAAGATGCAGGTAAGGTGGGAGGTAATTAATTCACTTTATATCTGATCTTCCATCTTATTTTTCTCCTCCTATTTTAGACAAACTTATATTAACCTCCATCCAATGGATGAAAAAAAATAAAGAGGAAGATCTAGAACTGAACTCTGTATCAAATCAACTGATAAATACAATTACCTGTGGTAGCTGTTGTGGTGTATTTAACACCCTTGAATAGTAGTGTTATCTGAGCACCTTTGACAGCATATCCCCATATAACTGCATGATCAGGACCTCTCTGCAGGACCATATGGTCCGAATAGTATGCTGCCAGCCTGAATGAATCTGATGAATAATCAAGAGGAAAAAAACAAACAATACCAATAACAATTTTATGAATTTTACAAAAGGGATAAGGGTGTAATTCCTAAATTCATCAGTGAATACATAAGTAGGGGCAGGGGGAGAGATATATATACCCCCTTTTTCAACAAAATCTCAATTTTTTCTTTTTAAAATGAGCTAAATTGGTACAGGGTGTGAAAACATATACACTTCATCAAATCATACATGATTAACCATGAAAGTGAAAACTTGAAATAATCCAATCATGGAGTTTTTCACACATAAAAAAAAAAACACAATATAGTCAATGGTGACTTTCAGTTTAAAACTTTTGTTTTGTTTTCTTTCTTTTTTTAATGACATAAGCAGCATCATGTTAGAATGTAGGATAGGTTACTGGTAAAATTAAAAAAAATAAATAAAAAGTCTACGATCTAAAAAAAAACATATACAGGTATATAAACTGGAAGGAAAAACACTTTTCTCATTTTCACATCCTTTATAAATAGGGTCTAGAGCTGAATCAATTTTCAAACAATTGATCAACATTCACGTAATCAGAATAAAAGTAGTCTTCCTAATGTTTGCCCCCTCCAAATGTTTACAAACCTTGTTGCTTTGTGTGTGAGTAAGGCCATGGTGATAGAGTTAAACTAGAACCATGACAACATCTAGACATACTCAGCTGGATTAGTAGAGATAAGTGGAATTTACCTTGAACAGTAGCACCATCAGTTGCAGAATATGAAATTTGGCAAGTGGCGATGACGAACAAACAAGCCCAGTGCCAGTGGATGTTATCGAATGTTCTCGTCATGATGACTGCTCAGCTCAGTCAGACTTCTAAAAAAAGTAAATTTTTTTAATTTAAAGCTCTGGAGAAGTCGCTGCCGTGTCGCAGTAACTAGACTAGACTTAGGCTAACTCAAGTCAAAGTCGGTGCTCAATCATTGACTAGCTTGGACCTGTCCTTGCTTGCCTTGGTCTTGGACTTGGTGCACACTTCCACAATCTGTTGTTAGATTGAGAAATTAGAATTTAGAAGAGTGTTGTTAACGCCTATTTTCTGATATTTTGACAATGTCATTTGTCAATGCAATGTTCAGTCTTCACTGGTCTTCAGACATGTCAGAAAAAGTTCAGCTTCACATATTACAGTCTACGACTAGTTAGCCATGGAATTGACACCAAATAATGATTGACGAGTTGCTCAAAGACAAAGTCTGCTTTCTGAGACAATCAGGCATTCATGAGATGATACTGAGAGGCATCTATTTCCTTGGCTTGAGATCCACCCCATCCACGGCAAGGGCCATTCACGCGCTCTCGCCTATCGGAGCCAATGTTGACCGTTGTTTGCATCTTGATCACATGACTTTCAGGAAGCGAGTGATCAGGTGACCTACCGGTATTTATTTTGTATAGGGTGTGCACGCTGAATCCCAAGCCAAAAAAGTCAACAACAAACTTTTCATCATTCCATCCGTCAAGTGAAGTCAGGCAAGGCTTCAACAACAGAAATGTTGCTTTCGGGAGTCCATATTTTACAGCTTTTTTGGCTGTTAGCCTGCGGGACAATCTATAGTTCTGGTGAGTTTATTTGGCACGTAAATTGTTTAAATTTAAAAATTATCCTTCGACGAGCTAATACAATACACTCACACTATTAGTATGTAGTACGAGGTTAGTGATAGTGACTAGCTAATCCAACACGCCCACAACAGAGACGTCCTAACCTCGCAGTCGCAATGATGGAAAAATGAATATGACGGATTCTAATTGCATTGATTTTATGTCTTTTGATGACAGTACATTAGTAAGTTAAGTTAACTAACAATACATACATGATAATGTAATGATCAATGATGATAATTGATAATAGTAACACAATGTTATTATTTATTTTTTTTAAATTAAATATGTGCACATTATTATCCGGATACACTCGCATGAGAATTCGATAATATTTACCTTTTCATTAATTTTATTACTATTATTGATGAGTAAGTTATTACTATTATTGATGAGTAAGAAAAAAGGGAGAACAAGAAAGAAAAGCAAAGGAAAACTGTGGGGAAATATACCCAGAGCCCCAGTTGTGTGTCTGGACAATTAATTTTAAACAGCCATTTGGAAAAGTTAATGCGAAAGATTCCATCTGAATTTAGTATAGATCTTATATCAATGATTATAGAGAAAAAAACAAAGAAGATAACAACTATTGAATTAATATTGTATTGTATAATCCAAACCCAAAAAGAAGGCTTCAACATTTTTGAAGTGTTTGGTCCCCACCCCCATCCTACAAATTTCTGAATATTAATGTAAAAATTCACAGATTTTATCAATGTTGCCCCATTCACCATGTATTATGCCCTCAAAAAGTATTGCTCATTACACCATGCAATGCCTCAAATGAGACAGCTTGTATAGGCCTATAACCTGATTGTAACCCCAAAGATATTCCTCCTTTATTGTAACCCCAAAGATATTCCTTGATAGTCACTTGCCCTACTGTTAACAGAATGCTAGTTAACCTGTATTGTTCCCCCTTTAATTGTTGATTCCTCCCGTGGTAGCTATACAGAAATGTATTCTATTTGGCTATTATTGATCTCAAATAATGGTGATGATGATAATATCATAATATCATACAGGGGGTCACACTTGGGTAAAAATGGCATTTTTATATTTCAAATTTTGATTATCGCTCTCAAATCCGCCAATGATATCCAATTTGTAGTATGGTAGTACATTTATCATATCCCAAGAAGTATATTGTTCATTCTGTTTCATTCACCGATTCATAAATTGTAAAGGAGTAATCTTTTTCATCCCGCGATTTCATTCCTGCAGTTTTAATTTCTGAACTAATTATTATTTTGTTATTTTGAAATAGCGGGCTCATTGCGATTGGCCTCCTACTATGCTAGTCATATGGTACTGCAGATGGAACCACACAGTGCTGTCATCTGGGGCTATTCTGGTCTTGGAGCCAACATCACCCTTGAACTCAAAGAAAAACTATATCAGACAGAAGCGGGAGGTGGTCAGTATATATCTTGTGTTCTCTCTCCAGTGTCCAGAAATACTTATCTCTGGATTGAACCCCCCCCCTCCCCCTCCCCCTAAAAAGATCAAAAAGTATATGTGCATTGTATTTTGGTATCATCAAATATAATTCTTAAAGTATTTGTAAAGCATTAGCCTGCATGTAAATTTTATTGCAAATTGATAGTTGTTAAGGCTGTCAAGACGGATAACATGTGGATCAATCGTACTAAGTGTTAGAATTGACTCTATTTGTTTACTCCTTTTATGTGGATAGTGTTTGTTATGAAATGAGATTTAAAGGCAGAACATCCTTCTGACAAACTTTCAGAATTACATATCAAATGAGTTAATAGAATGTTGCCTAATTAGAATTGCCCATGATTTAAATTTTATAATGATATATACTCTCTCATCTGTTATTAGTATCTGTTTGATCACTTTCACGAACATATTGATTACATTGTGCTGATAGAACGTTTCACAATTCCTCAGCGAAAGACCAGGAAATCACTCTATACATCTTTGTACTGAGGTTGGCAATGTCAGTCAGGTTGAAAATGTCGTCTTTTATGCACATTTTTGTTCAAAGTCTATTGATGTGAATGGTTTCATTGTTTGCTGTAATATTTATATATTTGGAATGCAAATACACATTCTTCAAATTCTATAATGTTATTGTGTAACCTTAGTCTGTTCCCTTGGAGTAGGTATTCACTGTACCTTCTCTGAAGCTTTTCTTTACTTTTATATTTGCCACCAATATGTATCTAAGATGGTACATAATATAGTTTCTATTCATTTTTTATTTGCATATGGTACAATTTGGCATTCTAACACTAAAAACCCAGATAAACAACATGGGGACAAAAAATGAAAATCTATATTTTATTGTTTGAAATACTCCAAAAATGTGCTTTGCCCAATTGATCATGGGCCCGGCAGCCTTTTAAGGTCTTTTGGTCTGACGCGGCCGGGGTTTGAACCCCCGACCTCCCGGTTGTGAGACGAATGCTCTACCAACTGAGCCAGCACACCGGTTAGGTACCCTGTACCATTTGTTTGATGCATCCAGTGAGTCAAAAAAACGCACGACTGGTGATCCTTTTTCATGGTATATTCATTGGCGATGGTCTAGCATGTAAGAAAGGATCACCAGTCGTTCTTAAAGTCGCTCTTAACTTACAAACAGCTTTATGAAATGACCTCCTGGTTCTGTACAATTCACAGCTACTTTTACCAGCGAAGGGGTGTGGAAAGTGACCCTTGACCCCCAACCTCCAAGTGGTCCTTTCACCATCCAGATAACGTCAGACAATCAAGGAGTTCAAGAAGTTATTGCACTGGAAGATGTTCTCTTTGGAGATGTTTGGGTTTGCAGTGGACAAAGTAACATGGCGTTTGATGTCAAGCAGGTAATGTTTGATTTCAATTCTCTGTATCATTGTGAATTTCATAATTTTACTTAAACGTATATTAGCTTCTGGATATGATTGATGTGATTTTTATTAGAGTATTTAGAAGGTGTTGTAATTTGAGAAAGGTTGAAAAGGACACTGGAAAATTGGCCCCAGATGCCCCAAAATTGACCTTTATGTACTTTTAAAAGAATTTTAGATTTGTGCCTTCATGATTCAAGGTTAAGCATAATAAGCATTCCCCATGAATAATCGTTATTGTTTTGTTATTTTTCGTTCCTGTTTCTTTAACGTTTAAGCTTTTTAAATAAATTTTTCTTCCCCCCCCCCTTACAGGCTTTTAATGGCTCAGCATCCATAGATCAGTCTTATCAATACACTGATATCAGAGTTCTTTCAATCTATCAAAATGATTCATCTGTACCGTACTATGATATCCCAGCTCTATATAAACCTTGGTCAAGACCAGATCCCGGTAAGTCTATATTCTGAGAATATAGGTTTCTATCACTCCCCATTATTTGCAATACAAGGATATCTAGACTTTGTAGGTTTATGATCGAACACATTATGATGAATAATGACACTGAAATTTATAAAGCGCTTTTAACAACAGTCTCAAAGAGTAGTACATGTACATAATTAAGTATTATAATGGCAATCCTTTTGTATGACCTTTACACTTATAGTTCAAATTATTTCCATTTTACTTTTTTATTGAAAACTGCCTGACTACATATTTCCAGAGTGCAGTTGTAAGAAAATAATATGTCCTGTATTACCATTAATTTAATTGTCAACAGAGGAATATTAGTTGTCAGTTTGTATATGTACATGTATATTCACGAGTACCCCCTGTAAAGTTGACACATAGCAAGTCTGTATGGTGACTCATTTCCTCTCATAGCTACACAATAGCCTGGCAGTCAAAGAGGGTGTTTAGTAAAGCTGTTTGTAAAGCTACTCATGCTTATTATTATTATTAATTATTATTATTTTTTTTTTATTATTATTATTATTATCATTGTTACTATTATTATCATTATTATAATTATTAACATTATCATTATTATTATTATTATCGCT
The DNA here is from genome assembly GCF_018143015.1 of Lytechinus variegatus. Lineage (NCBI taxonomy): Eukaryota > Metazoa > Echinodermata > Echinoidea > Temnopleuroida > Toxopneustidae > Lytechinus > Lytechinus variegatus. Next base: position 22,726,193 of record NC_054741.1, on the reverse strand, counting down.
GTTACTTTATAAGTGCCTAGGGGCCCGTTGCAGGAAGAGTTGCGATTGAACGCAAGCCAAAAAATAAATCGCAATTCCCAAATGCGCGCTGTTGATTGGTTGAAAATCAAGTTGCGCATGATTTTTAGAGTTGGGATTGATTGCAACTCTTTTTCCAATGGGCCCTAGAACCTGTAGACTACATACTGACATTTTCAATCTATTACTACTGACATTTTTCATGTTAATTGTGGCATTATATTGTATTTTTCTTTTGTAGATGTGCTGGGGAAGGGAGAACAAGGATTTTTGTATTTCTCGGCCCTCTGTTGGTTCTATGGCGTCAATCTATACAATCATCTCAGGTACCCGATAGGCCTGATCTCGTCAAACTGGGGCGGGACCCCAGTAGAAGCATGGTCATCCCCGGATGTTCTTGCAAAGTGCCATGTAGACCCACACAGGTGAGAAGATGCAAT